>NC_084794.1:2788750-3098055 GCF_963169125.1 Humulus lupulus | reverse complement strand
AAGAACCATAAGTGGATACTTTATTGGATAAAGTATCCCCTTATGTCTTTAGAGCTTCAGCCCACAAGGATTTAGGAAATTTAGGGTTGCTGCTAAGCATACTCTGCACCATATCCATCAATGTTCGGTTTTTCTTTTTGCAACACCATTTTTCTCGGGTGTACCGGGCATGGTATATTGGGCAACAATCCCATTTTCTTGAAGAAACTTTGCAAAAGAGCCAGGTGCTTGTCCATCTTCAGTGTATCTACCATAATATTCTCCACCTCTATCTGATCTCACTATCCTAATTTGCTTGTTGCATTGTTTCTCTACTTCAACTTTAAATATCTTAAAGAAATCTAACGCTTCGCTTTTATTATGAAGTAAGTAGATATATATGTAGCATGACTAATCATCTATGAAAGAGATGAAATATTTCTGACCATATAACTACTAGTATTTAGGTGTAAGAATTGTAACTATTTTAGAAGTTTATAAATAAAAACAAAAGGAGAAACACATTAAAACCATAAAATCCATTATATATATGTGAACCAAGTCAGATAGATATCCTTATTACATTACATGCATTAATAAACGAAACAAAAGCACTACTACATAATAATCCCAGCAAATAAGACACAAACGACACCTAACATGCATGGTGACATGTAAGAGCCAATTTATTTGAGTACAACTAGAAATAAAGCATGTTCACTCTGTGCTTACGTAAAAGTAGTAGTCGAACAATGCTAAGCGCGCGTACTTAGAAAGGGAGACAGCCACACGATTCAATTTTTAGTGATGAGCAATGAGAGGACCATCAATGTGGCAACACTTATAACTAATGTAAGTCTCCATGGTGCGAGTGCATTCTGGGCATTTCATTCTATCTGGGGCCTTTCCGCCAAGGGTAGGGACATCAAGCCGGCAGCATTGGCGAATAGTGTGAGTGACCTGTGTGTGAAACTCTTTGAAAGCAACCTCGAAGCCCTTCACCTTAATGACTTCCTTCCACTGTTCAAAGTCCTCAATTACCTTCAGAAAAGCTGAGCCATGGCCGGTTGTCACCACCGCAGACCCTTTGCTAAGAACAGCCCAACCACTCTCGTTCTTGTAAGAAAGAAGCTTTTGGATCTCTTGAGTCACCGGGTCAAGTTCCTTGTGATCCTTAGTGAAGAACAAGCTCTCTATTCCAGTCCAGAACCGATTTAGAATGCCATGGTCTTCTCCTCCTTTGGCTGTCTTTCCCACGCAGAACAGTTCGATGTTGATTTTCACACCCTTGATGAAGGGATCACTCTGAAGAGCAGTTACATTCTTGGTGAATGTTTGGATGAAATCATTGTCTTTTCCTCCATAGAAGAAGATGTACTTATCCTCTTTCATCTGTGATCATAATTGATCAACAAAAGATTAATAGTACGTCTTACCTTATCATAATCATTATTCAACAAAAACCTGAAGACTGTGATATATAATTTCTAACTGTATGTACTGTTTAACATGTGAATATCTGATAAACTCAACTCTAGTGCCATACATCATATATTATGTATCAAAACGATTACAAAAGATAAACATTACCAGAGTGCCTGTAGTTGGGTGGGCGTTGTTGAGAACAGAACCAATCCAATGTCTTTCCTTGGCGATGATTTCCTCAGCTTTCTTATCAAAAGGAAAGGCCTTGAGACCCCACACACGAATAAGATGAAGTGCATTGAGATTCTCCACCTTCCCTTGAGGGGTAGTCACCACCAACATAGGCTTTCCCTTGTATTGCCAATGTTCCTTAATGAATCTAATTCCTGCGAGTGGAGAAAATAGCTGCAAACTGTACCATGGCATCTTGGTCCGCAAAATCTCATACTTCTTCTTTAGCTCATCGGTCCACTGCTCCACAATGGGAATCCATACAATTGTGTAGCTTTTTTCCTTCTTTGATACTAAGTCGTAAACTGGTTTGAGAATGGAAATATCTTCTTCTGTTATGTCTAGGCCAGCAAAGAACATGAATACATTCTTCTTCCTCAGCACATCAATGTTCACCTGGTTAAAGAGTAATATCAATATGGTTAATATATAATTGTAGATTTATTTTCCTGCACATATACTTGTGACTCTTTCTAGTACCATTATATTAAATTACCGTTCTGTTTGTAGAACCATCAATTAGTGGCTTCCCAACATCAAATTTGTAAAACACCAAAGCCTTGAAAATCTCCATGATTTCAGTTGGAGTAAGGATAAGCTTACAAAGCCTCCTGTAAGCCTCAGCCTCCGCTGCATATATAGTGCACAGATTATACAAACACAATTCAGCTTATTATAAAAGCAAACCCAATTATATATATGATACATATATATTATAGAATAATTAAGAAATCTCAATTACCAAGTTGTCTTCTGCAAACATTCAGCTGCATAGTGAGCTGGTTGAAGATGAAGCTGATTTTTTGTGAATAGGGAGACAAATCATATGCTCTGTCCGGCCTGGTGTACATATATTATATTAAGCAACAACGATATTACAAATTATATAAGAAGATTTATTATAAGAACAAGGTACTTACTCATCACTTATGAGAATGCCGAGCTTGGTAGCACATGCTGCAATAGTTAGAATAGCCCAATAGACATAGAGTGGCATAAGGTCCAAGGCAATGGACAATCCGGGAATGTACTTGAGGTCATAACCAATAGAGAGCTTCTCAAACTCATCAAAGATTGCGATGACTCGCATGGTGAGCTTAATGAGGCTGTTGAGCTCAAGAATTGTTTGCCGGCGTTTCTGGAGCTCAGAAGTCATGATTAGTCCAGGCACTCTTTTGAGGAGCCCCAATTTTTTGGCTAGTGGGTCCGAATGGTAATGATGGGCGATTAGCCAGAAGTCCCCAAATTCAAATGCGAAAGCCGCAAGTGCCAAAACGGCCTTTGCTTCCCACGTATAGTTTGACAGTTTGCTAAGAATCGCTAGTGTTGTCTCGTGTGCAGTTTCCTCGTTCGGAGCTTTGCATGAGAGCTTTAATAGGTAGAGATTAATTTCAGACAAAGTTTACTTCTCAAAGAGAACAAATTAATCAAAATTAGTATTGAGCGTGCCACGTTTACCTCGTTGTTGATGGCCTTGAGCGTGCACAGGGGAACACTCAGGTTACCTTTGCTGTGCTTCTCCTCAATATTGTCCACATGAACGTGAACTCCCTGTAATTAGTTACATCAGATACTGAACTATATATATATATATATATAGATAGATAGAATAAACAACAATATGTAATATGTAATATATATTTATGTAGATGTCTGCACCTGCACAATTTTGTCAATAATTTGGGAGGAACGCATAAGAACGTTTTCGACGACGACGAAAAGAGAGTCTTCGTCGAAAGATTTTTCAGCATGGACATGAGTGCCATAGACAAGGTCAATGATTTTCTTATCAGACATGGTGAAGATGTTCGTGGCCTCGCCCTCAATGTGATGGTGCACATGAGAAACGGCACTCTCCACTTTCGAAACGACACCTTGGACTGCGTTCAACATGGTGATGATGATGGATAGAGATGAAGTAAAGTTTTGGAGAGAGAGAGCGCTCTGTAACTCGTTACTAGCTTGCTGATGGTTTGCAGTGTGGCTTGAGCTCGAGAAATCTTGTTCTATTTATAGCCATTTTCTGGCCTTGCTTTGGACCCACGTCTTGTTATTTTTATCTGCTCTGTTCACACCACGCTTTTATCTTCTTTGACTGTGGAATAGACCACGTGAAACATGATGTAAAATTAGATGGTAAGAACGCTCAGAGATATATTCAAATTTCATACGAATTAGGTAATTCTATATTTTAATTTTTCATGCTATTGTGTTCACAATTGTTGCCGATTCTATTTATTAATAATAAATTTTTACAAAAGTTGGTTTGTGAAAAATTATTGTAAAACTTTAATCAAACTAACTTTGACTTGATTAAACAAATATTTTCAGTGTACATTATAATGGATCAAATTACATTATTAAAATTGTTTAACTAATCTAATCCATTTACCTATACACTAGATGTCCTCGTTCTACTATATTGTTAATTAATTTAGAGTTGTTTTGTTTTACTATGAAATGAACTTAACTGGTATAAAATTAAAAATCCAGGAATAAATCGTAGAATTTTGAGGTTTAGAGATCTAATGGAAATAAATGTTATAATTCAAATTCACAGAGTAAAATGCATTGTTAAATACTCTTATCTTAAAGTATTAAAAACGTGATAATAATTTGTAACTACTTTGTTTGTCTCCATCCAATTAAATGAAATTATTATCAGAAAGAAAATCATAGTACGTAGTAAAAGTAATAGCTCTTCATAAGGTATGAGACAATTTTTTTTTCTAACAATCAATAAATGTATAATTATTATCCTTTTAAATCGACGAATTCTCTCCAACCACACCTCGTATTCATTTATAAACGAAACTTTGTAGTAAAAATTTAATTAGATGTACTGAAAATTTGCTGCTAATACTAAGCTATAATCATGCATTACCTTGTAACACTTTTACATATCTTATTATGATTTTTATTTTGTTCCCGATCAGGAATACTTTCGGATGACTACAAGAATAAAGTTAATTAGCGGCGGTCCGAGTCCGCCTGTATTGTATAATCTATAAGCAGCAGACTGTAAGACTATTAGCGGCGGAAGATAAAGCACGCTGGAAAGACTCGTGTTTGTTTGTAGGACCAGTTGTCATTCCAAGAAGCAGCCATAGTGACGTGAGCATTACAAATGGTATCATAGCCTTTCCCCAGCCGGAAGTGTGGTCGACGAGGACGTCGGACCCCTAAGTGTGGGTGATTGTGACAATCAGAATCCTGTGATCCACTGAGGGAAAGACCGGGTAAAAGTTGTGCAATCCCACATTGCCTGGGGAAGGTCAAGTGTGATATTCTGAAACTGTGTAGGTATGGGACTACACAGTTGAAGATGGCTTAAATGGATTGATGGGTACTATCTATGATAACAAGATGCATCTTCTTTTCGGTAGCCCATCACTTGAGAACTCCAAAGTTAAGCGTGTTTGACCTGGAGTAATTTCAAGATGGGTGACCTCTTGGGAAGTTTTCCCAAGAAGCGTGCAAGTGAGGACAAAGCACGCTGGAAAGACTCGTGTTGGTTTGTAGGACCAGTTGTCATTCCAACACAACAAGGAAAATGGGCTTTTACTTCGGTTTTCGCTAAAATTCGCAACCGCAGTAGTTCGGAGCGAAGTAAAAACTAGTTAAAAACCGAAGTAGAAGCTCCACTTTCTACTTCGGTTTTTACATAATAACCGAGTAGTAGAAAGTGAATATACGCGACCATCCTTGGCACTTTCTACTTCGGTTCTTAGGTAAACCGAAGTAAAAGGGCTACTTTCAACTTCGGTTTTACTAGGAACCGAAGTAGAAAGGGGACTTTCAACTTCGGTTTTTACTAAGAACCGAAGTAGAAATGGGACATTCTACTTCGGTTCTTAGTAAAAACCGAAGTTGAAAGTCCCCTTTCTACTTCGGTTCTTAGTAAAAACTGAAGTAGAATGTGCCCACCTTTTTATTTAATATATATTTCTGATTATTTTTAAATGGACGATTTCTATTTATATATATATATTTTGGCCTAATTTTATTTAAATGGTCTAATTAATATATATATTGGCCTAATTCTTTTTCAGCAATTTAATTATATGAATTTACAATCATATATATTTTTACAATTGAAATTGGTTAAGAATGTTATACATGAGCATATAAAACACAAGTACTTAATTAAGATAACTAGCCTTAACATTAATGCATTTACAAAAAACTATACTTACAACTAAACGAACTTATAAACAAAATAGGCTTACTGATAAATGTATGTCATCAATTGACCTAACCATTCGCGTTGGATTGGCAAGAGGTCTGCAATCTCACAATATTGCGTCTTCCCACCAAACTATAAAATTAATAAATATAAATTAATTTTATAGATTATCGATACCAAAATAAGTTATAAAAAATGAACTTACTTTTTCTTTTAGGGTTTCTATTGCATTTGATGCCCGTACAATATATAAAATATTTTAGTTTAACTTAAGTCACCGATCTTTTATTTTTTAGCGGTAATAATCCCTAACATTCATGTTTAGTCCCTATTTTAACGCACGAATAACGGGTTTGAGAAAATATGCACAAATTACGTAAAGTTGGAGACTTTTGCCAAATAAATATATATATATATATATATATATAAGACTTAAATGCTACATTTGTAAAAGAATAGAGACTTTAGCCGTTAATTACCCTAAAAATAAACATCATGTTTAATTCAGCAAGCATGCATTATCTAGGTTTAGCCTCTAATGTTAAGGCATATTAATGGATATATATTTATATATGCAAGGTATTTCTTAAAATATAAAAGCATGTATTATTTATAAATTTAATATCTAAACTAAAATATTATAGAATTTTCTCATACAAATCTGTGACAAGAACCTTCTTCTTTTCTCGTGCTTTTCTCGTACTAGGTTCTAGTCTTATAAATTTTTTTAAAAATTTGGCAGAGTATCCTCTGTTTCTATAACATACCGTAATTTCATAATTACCTATAAAACCAATTAAAACAAACACAATAATCAAGCATAGATGAATCCATCATTATTAGGTTCTAGTCTTATAAAATTTTTAAAAATTCGGCAGAGTATCCTCTGTTTCTATAGCATACCACAATTTCAAAATTTCCTATAACAACACAAACAAACACAATAATCAAGCATAAATCAATCCATCCTTATATCACCACAGCACGCAAATTTCCCAGAGCCTACTTCACTAATTTTCAAACATAACTTTCACTAAATCTAATATGCATGATTACATTTGCCTTATCTTTATACATAAATCTTGTAGTAATATAAATAAAAAAAATTAACTAACCTTCAGTATTACTCTTCAATGCACCCGAAATGAACAACGACGACCCTACTAATACATTACTCAATCCACTCAATCAACGACCCTACTAATACATTACATAATTAGTAAACTACATAATTAATTATCAAACCAAATAATAAAAAAAAATTCCAAACTAGTTAATGAAACTAATGAACAACGCATTGATCATCTTCAAGCTATTTATTTTTTTTTCAAATATTTAAAAAAACAAATTTATCTATTGTCACAATTTCTAAAATTCACTAATATACATATATATTTATAATAAACCTAATTTTTATCACATTATTTAACCTAACAAAATAAACAAATAATTATAAAAGTTAACAAAATATTAATTATATTAATTATAAAATTCGGAATAATAAAAAAAATAAAAAAAACATAGAAAAATAAAAAATTATCATCAAAACCATATTTTAGTAATCTATACCTGTTTTGAAGCTCAAAATCCCCTTGCAATGACAAAACTCATGTCAAAATCCGGCAAGAAACACCAAGAAACAATGGAGAAAATACTCACGAACTAATGCTTTTTTTTTCTCTAAAAAACAAAAAAAAAACAGATTTTTGGACTATATTTCGGTTTATAGTGTAGAAAAGCAGCAAGAAATAAAAAAAAAACAAAAAAAAATGGTGTGGAGAATGAAAATGGGTCTTGACTCACGGTTGTTAATGGAGGTTTTTAGGATTTTTTTGAATAGAGGAGAGAGTAGGGCTTGAGGGAGATGACCGTTCGGGTGTTAAAAAAGGGTTATAAAACCCTTTAACTTCGGTTTTTAAGTAAAAACCGAAGTTGAAAGTGCACTTTCTACTTCAGTTTTTACCTAAAAACCGAAGTTAAAGGTGCACAAGGGAATAATGGTTGTGCACATTTCACTTCGATTTTTACCTAAAAACTGAAGTGAAATGTACATAAGGGCCGCGTTTGGCTTGGCCATTTTTTTGCATTTTTATTATCTCCAAACATAAGTCACGGGCTTGTGCAACCAAACACGGCACTTTTCACTATGAGTTTTTCACTTCGATTTTTTAAAAAAGCGAAGCAGTATGTAATTTTTTTCAGGGCTCCATTCTCAAAAGCGAAGTAAAAGAGTTTGTATAAGTTTTTACTTCGTTTTTTTGTATGCTCACTATAAAAACCGAAGTAAAAGCCTATATTTCTAGTAGTGCAAGAAGCAGCCATAGTGACATAGGGCGTTACAGAAGAGATATAATATCGCTGGTGTCGAAGGCCCTTCCATTTCATCTCATGGTACAATGACCTGAGGGCTAACAAGACCCTAAAAGAATTGTTCTGGAGCTGGAAGGGAGCGTGTCCGACGAAGTCCAAGAAATCCTAGAAGTATGTCTTCAAGGGTAGCAAAGCCCCAGTCCTCATATGCTCACGGCTCCAGGCGACGAGCTTGACTTTACAGTCGGGATTTCCATCTCACGGGGCGTAGCAGCTCCTTTCATTCGACATTGGCGGACGTGACTGAGCTCCAGTAGTGCTTAGCCTTGAAAAATTTATCCTTTGAGGTGGGGACTGAAATAATTTGGGAGGTAGATGGATGAGCTGAAGAGTCCTCCATTATGGTAAAAGACAGTGCACCAGGTGGAAAGGCGACTACGACTTTAAGCTTGGGGTCTAAGGGAATGGGCCTGATCTCAGGGTCTAGGTCAGGATAAGCCGCCACTCGGAGTATTTTCCACTTTTTTTCTTGACCTCGTCTATCTGATGTCGAAAGTGGTCTCGTATGTCTTCTTGCTCACTCCTCTCTTTGTGCTCGCAGATCAGTCACTGGTTTCGAGTAAAATGTGACTTAGGAATGGATGTTGATGGGTAATAAGGGATAAAGAGCTCGGGCCCCCACCGATTCTCAGAGTATTGGGACATCTAAAAATGAATAAAAAGGAGAGGGACTATTATATAAAAAATCATAAGGAAATTATAATTTTGATAACTCGAGTTCGAAAGCTCGAGATAACAAGATTGCCTCAATCGAGACTGAAGGCTCGAAAGGGCGAGATTGAGTCAAATGTCATTCCTGAACTATTGTAAAGTTCGCGCATTGAGGATGCACCCATGCGAGAGTGGGGAGGTTAATACTAGTTTAAAAGAATCCCAGATTTTCAAAGAAAAAGTTGGCAGTTACCTGAAAAGATGATATTTTTGGGATTCATGCATTTAAAACCCTAAACAAAAACTCTATTTCTTAAGCAGTGACTCTTTTGTGATTGGTCTTGGTTGGCTGTCATTTTTGGATTACACTTGGTGGCTTTAGGAATTTCGGATTATTAGCTTGGTGGGTGAGAGGTATTTTTTTATGATTTATGTTGATATCCATATTTTGGACTACAGTCATTGATGTATTTTTATTTTAGATTTTATGTTTAGTTTTTTGTTACTGAATTGTTGTTACTTGTTAGTATTTTTTAATGATGAATTTGTCATTTTTGCATTATGTGTACAATTTTCTGTTTTGGCTTTGTGTTCCCAGTCTCTGTTTATTTGGAATAGTTTTTTTTAATGCTAATAATGGTCTCTAATTAAATAATAAAAGTTTGATATAATATTATCTAATTAAATAATTTAATTTAATTTGTTTATTGAATAACATTATTTAATATTTAATAGTTATAAATTACATGAATATAGAAATTGATAATTATATTTAATAAAAGTTTAAAAAATTAAGAATAAATAATAATTTATTTTTTAATTAATTTTTTAATTAATTTTTAATAATTTAATTAATTAAATAATAAAAGTTTGATATAATATTATCTAATTAAATAATAAAAGTTTGATATAATATAATGTAACAACACAAGGCACAAAGTCGTTGGCAGCTAAGTGTTACCAATTTATAAGTGAAGATGTTAATTTAATTTTATATAAAATAACACATTCTGAAACATTTTGTTTACATTTGTATAGGAGAATCCAGATGCGCATGTTGTTGATACTTGGAGGGATGCTCATATGAGAAAATCGACAAAATCTTTTGTCAATGAGGCAGCTCAACAAGATTATGTAAGTGAATAGTATTGTTTTCTTGTTTCTAATGTTTCTAATTTTTGTTCATAATGTTATCTTTATACAGGAAAAATTGGCGGCAGAGGTTCAGAGGTCACAGCTTGAGAGGCAAAGTCAACAACAGAGTGAGGCATCTCTAAATGTATCTAGTGTTGATTCATCCTCGGTCGATCAATACGAGATACTAAGTAAAGTACTCGGGGAGAGATCTGACTACCAAAGAGGAGTGGGTTATAGGGCGAAAGGGAAGGCAAGAAAGATATCCTCTAGCTCTACAGATCAAAGTCAGTCCTAAGCAAATACTGCTGCTATGCCTAATGAAGATATGACTACTGTGGCTCTAATGATGAAGGCAATTCGTGAGACGCTTCAGTCTGTGGTACTTGAGCAACCCAGTAAACTGTATGACCCACGGTTTAACAATTTTCTGCAGAGGTATTTGCCACAACAATCCGAAGGTAGTTCGTCTTCTTATAGTAACACTGACAATCCTGAGCTTCATACACAGCCACAGCAGCAGTACCAGCCTCCTTCACAGTATCCACCACAGCAACAGTGACAACCTCCTTCACAGTATCCACCATAGCAGCAGTACCAGCCTCACCCACCGTATCCGCCACATGTGTCGTCGCAACAACCTCCTCGGTATCAAAACCAATACATTTTTGGACGCTCTTCCCAGTCTCCTCCACTATATTTTAGCTTTACCGATTTTCAAGGAGGATCGATGCAGCCTCCGCTACCTAATGTTAGATATGGGGAGGTTGGAGGTTCATCGCAGCAACCATATGTGAGATATGGTGAGTTTGGGGGCGGGTCGCAGCCACAGCCCCGAGATCAGTTTGGGGACCTCACGCTCGGACGATCATCACAGCCACCTCACCGCCACAGCCACAGCCGTCGTTCTCACAGCCACACCAAAATTTTGAAGATGATGACAATTTCAATATTAATCTTAATGATTTTATTTAGTTACTAGTTTATGTATTTGGACTGAATTAATACTGTATTTATTTTTAATGACAATAGCGATATTAGCTAGGTTGATAAATATTAAAACTATTCACATTAATTTTAATGTTAGTTATGTTTAAATTAATTAAATGCTTATTTTGTTAAATTATATTATGAATTATTTTTAAAAATAATTAAATTTAATAAATATTAATTTATTTCAAATCAATTTTAAAATATATTATAAAAACAGTATTAGCGGCGGACCCCGCGGTTAATAATACTGAATCTGACATATGTATTAGCGGCGGGTGTGTCAGTCCGTCGCTAATATTAATTATTAGCGACAAATAATTTGGCGCGGGGCATTAGCGGCGAATGTCCCCCTTATTAGCGGCGGAGTCCCCCGCCGCTAATGTGTTCAATTCTTGTAGTGGATGACTAATGAATTAGAACAAGGAATAAGGAAATTCCTTCCAAAATAATTGGATTTTTATTGTACATCCTGACTCTGGTAATCCACTCCTAGTCGGAATTCCGACCAGCAGGAGGGCAGCGCGCAGGTTTTTGTTTGTTGAAAAGGCCATAACCATTGCTTTATGTTCTCCAGATTTGGCAAGGATCAAGCAAACTACTAAACAAAGTTCGGTTGTGGATCCCTAGGTTGCAAGGTACGCAACTAATGGGCAAAATGCTGAGCAACCCATATAACAAAAACAACCATAACAACTAGAAAGAGAACAGCTCGAGCAATAACAATAGCCACAAGGGCAACCACAAGCATAACCCTAAGATGTGTCTTTTGATGAGAATGAATTTGACAACGAGAAGATAACCGATGTCATAAGACTCGTCGCAAAAATAAAAGCACGCTCAAGGAGGCCACTTAATATATAATTGTGAGAAAATAAAATAAATACGAAACTATAAAAATATTTCTCACTAATGATATAAAATTATTGTAAAACTTTAATCAAACTAACTTTGACTTGATCAAATTACATTATTAACTTTTTTTAACTAATCTAATCCATTTACCTATACACTAGATGTCCTCGTTCTACCATATTGTAAATTAATTTAGAGTTGTTTTGTTTTACTATGAAATGAACTTAACTGGTATAAAATTAAAAATCCAGGAATAAATCGTAGAATTTTGAGGTTTAGAGATCTAATGTAAATAAGTGTTATAATTCAAATTCACAGAGTAAAATGCATTGTTAAATACTCTTATCTTAAAGTATTAAAATCGTGATAATAATTTGTAACTACTTTGTTTGTCTCCATCCAATTAAATGAAATTATTATCAAAAAGAAAACCATAGTACGTAGTAAAAGTAATAGCTCTTCATAAGGTACTAGCTAACCATAGTACCTAGTTAGGGTAAAATGGCAGGATTTAATTTTATCAGTGTATGATAACTAAATGCATGTCTTGAATAATTTTGTTTAATTTTGCTTTAAAAAACATATGAAAATCAGAAAAAGAAAAAATATGTATATAAAAAGTCATTTGTGTATAGGACTAATTGGGTAGAGTTGTAGCTTATTCAACAATTAGGTTTAAGTGTAGAAAAATTAAGCATGAAGTTTAAATATTTGGTAAGTATAATAATTCAAAAATTATTTTATTTGATAAAATTGTGATTTGTAGATATAAATTAGTAAAATAAAGAACATTATAAAATATTGATAATAAATAAAAATATAAATACTTTCATGGAAGAAAATAAAAAAAAAAATATTATTTAAACATGTTTTTTTTATGCTAAGAGATGGGAGATTCAAATTTGGGACCTCCTCTATTTGTGGGAGGATGTGTAGTACCGGTAAAATATGTTTATGACTACATTTAAATATGTTTTAAAATTCATTTTTAATTATTTTTTATTTTTATTATTATATTTATTCATTTGAAATATTTTTATTTTGAATAATTTGTTTAATAAAATAACTATAAATTCATCTATAAACTAAAATTTAAAATTGGACTGTACCATTTTAGATTCTAACTTTAATTTTTGCAAAAGCTCTTTAATAAGTTGCTCTTGTGTCTATTTATAAAATAAATTTATTGTAAAACTTTTTTGAAAATACACTCTTATATTTACTAAATTTTTTTACCAAATTGATCCTAATATTTAATCCAAGTCCAATCAATATAAACCTACCACTATCCAATTTTATTATTAGTTTTTTTAAAAAAGATGGGACTAGTTAATAATTTATAATGTTTAATAATGGTTTATTTAAAAAGTGCAAATCTTATTAAATAAGTCTCAAACTATTAATTGAAAAAAAAAGTAGATAATTAGATTGGATTGACGAGTAGATAACTTTATTTTACGAAATTGATAAATTTATATATAATTACTAAGTAAAATAATGTGCAATGTATGTTTGCTTAATTTTATTTAGAAAATGATGAATTAATTTAATTTTATTATGTTTTTTTTTAATTGTCATATAAATTTTAAATAAATAAAAAATGTCATATATTATAAATGAATTATTAAAAATTGTTAAACCAAAAAGACACTTTTTACATACAAAAATATGGTACATTCTAATTTTAAAATTAAATACTTTTTTTCTAATTTCTTTTAGAAATTGTACCCATAAATTTCAATACAATAAAATATTAAAAAAAACTAAATTAAAACTATGAATTTAAAAAGTTTATTTGATCATATTTTAATTATTTGATTTAATAAAATTTTAAAGGCAACAAAATTTATATATAAATATATATTATTTAATTAATGGCTTGAGCAATTGAAGTAAGTAATTTCTCATTAAAAAAACTAAATGGTAAAATAAGAAAATATGTATATTTATGTCTTATTTTATTATTACACATATGTTTAGATTAAAAATATATATAAAATGAAAAAATAAATAATAAATAAAAATATAAAAGAATAAATTTAAGCACATAAATATTTTTCTGTTATAGTTTTGAAAACATACTTGATAAAGTAATTTACATACTTTAATGTGAAATTTTAAAATATGTGATGAGAAATTATTATGGCTCAAGTATTATATTTTTATATTTATTTTTTCAATTCATTTACCTTATTTAATTAACTTATCACTTTTCGACCAGTGTTTTACATAAGGAAGTTAAAACATGGCTGCCTTGTGTTCCGTCATGGCTTTTGATGGAGTGGGGCGGTGGTAGTTGGCTGCAAGCAAAAATAGTGTGAATATTTTGAGCCTGATTATTCAATGAAAAATGGATAAAAGCGTGTTGAAATACTTACGGATGCATTAGAAGGAATAAAATTAGGAAGGAGCGAAACCATCCGTCCAGAATAATGTGGTCTTGAAGTTCGGAGGATGGTTTGGGATATCCTCGAATAGTCGTTTCTCCTTCGGATAGCTTGATAAGTAATAGAAGTCGTCTCCTCCACGAGCTCGAGAAGGGTTTCTCTTGAGACAGAAGATGTGACAGTCAGAATCTCATGATCCACAGAGGGAAAGACCGGGTAAAAGCTGTGCAATCCCACATCGTTTGGGAAAGGTCAAGTGTGATGATTCTGAGACTGTGTAGGTATGGGACTACACAGTTGAAGAGGGCTTAAATGGATTGATGGGTACTACCTATGCTAACAAGATGCATCTTCTTTTCGATAGCCCATCACTTGAGAACTCCAAAGTTAAGCGTGCTTGACCTGGAGTAATCTCAAGATGGGTGACCTCCTGGGAAATTTTCCCAGGAAGCATGCAAGTGAGGATAAAGCACTCTGGAAAGACTCGTAATTGTTTATAGGATCAGTTGTCATTCCAAGAAGCAGCCATAGTGACGTGGGCGTTACAAATGGTATCATAGCCTTTCCCCAGCCGAAAGTGTGGTCGACGAGGACGTCGGACCCCTAAGTGTGGGTGATTGTGACAATCAGAATCCCGTGATCCACAGAGGGAAAGACTGGGTAAAATTTGTGCAATCCCACATTGCCTGGGGAAGGTCAAGTGTGATGATTCTGAGACTGTGTAGGTATGGGACTACACAGTTGAAGAGGCCTTAAATGGATTGATGGGTACTACCTATGATAACAAGATGCAACTTCTTTTCGGTAGCCCATCACTTGAGAACTCCAAAGTTAAGCGTGTTTGACCTGGAGTAATCTCAAGATGGGTGACCTCTTGGGAAGTTTTCCTAGTAAGCGTGCAAGTGAGGACAAAGCACGCTGGAAAGACTCGTGTTGGTTTGTAGGACCAGTTGTCATTCCAAGAAGCAGTCATAATGACATGGGGCGTTACAGAAGAGATATAATATCGCTGGTGTCGAAGGCCCTTCCATTTCATCTCATGGTACAATGACCTGAGGGCTGACAAGACCCTAAAAGAATTGGTCTGGAGCTGGAAGGGAGCGTGTCCGACGAAGTCCAAGAAATCCTAGAAGTAAGTCATCAAGGGTAGCAAAGCCCTAGTCCTCATATGTTCGCTGCTCCAGGCGGTGAGCTTGACTTTACAGTAGGGATTTCCATCTCACGGGGCGTCGCAGCTCCTTTCATTCGAGGTTGGCGGACAACTCATTAGTGTACCAGAGAGTTTAAGGCCATGATAGGCTAGCAGCTCGGATATATGGTTGGTGGACGTGTCTGAGCTCCAATAGTGCTCAGCCTCGAAAAATTTCTCCTTTGAGGTGGGGACTGAAATAATTTGGGAGGTGGATGGATGAGCTGAAGAGTCCTCCATTATGGTAAAAGACAGGGCACCAGGTGGAAAGGCGACTGCAACTTTAAGCTTGGGGTCTAAGGGAATGGGCCTGATCTCAGGGTCTAGGTCAGGATAAGTCGCCACTCGGAGTCTTTTCCACTTTTTCTCTTCGACCTCGTCTATCTGATGTCGAAAGTGGTCTCGTATGTCTTCTTGCTCACTCCTCTCTTTGTGCTCGCAGATCAGTCACTGGTTTCGAGTAAAATGTGACTTAGGAATTGATGTTGATGGGTAATAAGGGATAAAGAGCTCGGGCCCCCACCGATTCTCAGAGTATTGGGACATCTAAAAATGAATAAAAATGTGAGAGCCTATTATATAGAAAATCATAAGAAAATTATAATTTTGATAACTCGAGTTCGAAAGCTCGAGATAACAAGATTTCTTCAATCAAGACTGAAGGCTCGAAAGGGCGAGATTGAGTAAAATGTCTTTCTTAAACTATTGTAAAGTTCACGCATTGAGGATGCACCCATGCGAGAGTGGGGAGGTTAATACTAGTTTAAAAGAATCCCAGATTTTCAGAGAAAAAGTTGGCAGTTACCTGAAAAGGTGAAATTTTTGGGATTCGTGCGTTTAAAACCCTAAACAAAAACTCTATTTCTTAAGCTACACGAAACCATGCATTACCAGAAAAACTCCATTTTTATATGTTTGTACCAGAATTATTTTTGGTCTAAACCGTGATTATAACTACTCCAAATCTACTCGAAGCAAAAACTTGCCTAGTGCCAAAGTGAAGCCTTAAAAAAAATTGGTAAAAACCAGTGAAGGTATTCTCATGAATAGAAGAAACACATAAAAAAAAAAGTATATACCAAAGTAGGAGATTCAAGAACAGAAACATACACAAAGTTGTTCGTAGATATGATGAGATCGTCGACTGAAGAAGCGGTTGCAAGAATGATTTCACAGAATCAAAGGTTGAAATAGTACTTTGCTTTTTGGGCTTTGAAAACATGCAAGGAAAACTTCGGTTCTTCCTTTCTTTTTCTCTGGTTTGTGTTATCTGAAGAAGTAAAAGTGAAGAACGAGGAAGAAGGTGGGGTATATATATATGTCAAAGAGGGATGTCAAAGGTCGAATTGATTCGAGTTGAGAAATTATCTGATGGATGGGGTTTAATTCTAACAATGGCAGCAAAAAGGGGTTATATGAAAGGACGTGTGCATAAATAGGGAGTACTTGAGTACTCTGGGTGTGCAATCCCCGAGTGACGTGTGTCCATACTCGAGTGTGGTAGGTGGCACGTTTTTTGAAATATGAAGTTCAAAAGTTTCCTTCTCATAGGATTCGAAGCAATACTTTTGAGGGGGCAAAATGTTACTCCCAAATTTCGAAATCGTCATAAATGAGACTCGAAATGTAGGCTTGTAAAGTGTAAGCTCGAAAATATCAAGTAAGGGCTCAACACTTGTATAAATTAACATGTTTCCTGATTTGTTCCTATTGGCGATAAGCACCAGTTAATAAGGTTTGAGCTTAAGCATCAAGCTCGAAAAGATGGATCTTCTCCGGAGTATTTGAGAGCAATTACCTTCATTACAAACTCGAAAATGTTGATCTTCGAGGGTTAAGATCGATGATATTGCTGGCTAAAGGTGAGGCTAACCAGACTAATGAGCTTATGATGTTGGTCGATCTCGAAAGTGTGTAAACTGTATGTTCGAGGTCGGTAACCCAGTTTGGGCGCGGTGGCTTTTTGGAAATCTCTATTCCTTGGGGATTTATTGATATATGATAATTAATCTCGATTATCATGGGATATTACACGATTAGTATATTTAATTATATGTATTTCAAATTTGAATTGTAACTTTTCGAATTAAAAGGGAAAATATTTTGTTAACCAGTCTATAAATAGACTGGAGAATTTTATTTGTAGATACGCACAATTGGGTAGTGAGAATACTCTGCTAAATGGCTTTGTTAAAGCTTTAAGAGAATACCGCCACTTAATAATATTGACTCGTGGACTAGACAGATTTTAACTGCTGAACCACGTAAAATCCTAATTGTTCTTATTTATTTTCTTAATTTAGTGTTTAGTGATCTTCGGATTTAAGTTGACGAAAAACAATGTCAACAACATACATATCGTTTTTTTTTATTTTATAAAAGTGTGATAATTTATTTTTTATCAAGTAATTGAAATTTTTCTTCATTAAATTTACCAAAGGACATTATGAGATAAATTAGAAACTAAAAATAGTTTATGCATGTATATTACTGTCTACAGTATGAATTTTTCTATTATTAATTTTTTTTAATCATTATTGTATTTTATATATATATGTCATGTAGCCATGTAAATATATATTTATGTCAATGTTGTGCTTAGATGTCATATATGTAGATATTATTGATATAAATATTTATAAATCTTATAGAACTATAATTGATTTTATTATATATATATATATATTTGAAAAAAAATAGTGAATCATTTTTTTATTAAAATTATAGATAATATATATATTTATATATATAACACAAATTAACGGATCAGTCAAGGGAACAATTATCAGGACAGCAAAATTGTAGTTTTCATGGAAAAAAAAACCGTTTTTTCAATAATAATATCGTTTTTAATGATAGTTGTCATTTTTCATTAAATTTATCGTTTTTGAAATGTTGTCGTTGTCTAGTTAAATTGCCGTTTGATAAAATCTTGTCGCTTTTAAAGTATACTGTCATTTTCAAAAAATATTATCGTTTTATGAGTAACATCGATCGTTGTTTAAGAACATTGTCATTTATGACGAAAATTGACGTTTTATTGAAGAACATTGTCTGGGTAAAAGTTAGTACTCCATATTTTGACAAACAATGACTCGTTTAACTTAGGTTATGTTTGGTAAAATTTTTGTTTTTAAATTTTTTAAACTCAAAAATAAAAATATATTTTTGTTTTATGTTTTTTTATTTTTATAAAATAAAAATGCGTTTGATAACCATTTTTGTTTTCTGTTTTTTTAAAATAAAAATAAAAATGTGTTTGGTAAAAAAAAAAATTTGAAATTTAATTTTTATTTTTATTTTCTAAACTAAAAAATAAAAATATTTTTTGTGACCACTATTTATTATTTTTAAATAAAAAATAAGAAAATTATAGTAAAAAAAGATCATATTAATAATATTCAAATAATCTCAAATTTCAAAACTTAATATCTATCCACGAGATAACACAAAATCAAGAAAGTTTACATAGTAAAATAAAAACATATGAACTGATAATTGTCCAAACTTAAAGTAAAGTATTAAACGAGTCATAATGAAATAAATATGTAATATATTTATATGATTGGATCAGAATAAAACTACTGCATTGACCTAACTGCAAGCACACAGCAAATGAGTTTTAGATCCCAACTTCAAGTACAGATTCAATGATTATTCAAATGAAATAATAAATTCATATAAGTGAATCAGATAGAATTTAAACTTCCAACTAGAGCGCATAGTAAAATTCCATTAATAATAAACAAGTAAAGACGGCCAAAAGAGATCTTCAAGATAATAGTGAGATCGTATAAAAGAAATTCACATAATAAGAAAGAGGCATTCTAGCTTCTAGCTGCTAGCTGCCTTATTATTATTACTTAAAAAAAACAGAAAATGTGGAATTCTCAAAAAATGAGTGATGGAGTATGGTGTTAGATAAACACCACTGATATTCGGCTTCTAGTGATAAATGATGGTTCAAATGTATATCAAACAAACGAGAGTAGAATAACAAAATAAAATACAATAACTTTAGTTTGTAGGCCATGTGTTTTAGGCAGATCCATAATGATGTAATCAATGAAACAAGAATTAAAACTTAAAAGTAAAATGACCACCTGCAAACCAGTATAGACTATGAACTCATGTCTTGACATAAAGTTATGATATTGGAAATTCTTCCTTAGATGACCATATAAAAATCTGTAGCTTGTGACACTAAACTCAATAATTATGACCATACCTGAATTAATTATTGTCAGCTGAATGTCCATAGTCATCTTCAAGCACATGTAGAAGTCTCCTATACAAATGTCCATCCACGAGGTCTTTCTCTTGGAACTGCTTCAACAGCTTCATTGCATCTTCGATCCTGCCACTTCTGCATACCTCATCCAGTACTGTTCTATATGTTATAATATCAGCCGACCTTCTGCTGTTCAATCATCTCCCACAGATACTTAATCGCCTCTTCAACATCTCCGCTAAGAGCCAAAGCATTCACAAGTGAGTTTTAAGATTTACCACTAGGAATAAAGCCTTTACTCTTCATTTCATTGCATAACTCTGTAGCATTGTTCGTCCTGCCTTGAGCACATTATCCGTGGATCAGATAATCATAGGTAAACGAGTTTGGAATGCAGTTATAGACTACACCCATCTGGTGAATATTCTAAGTGCATCGTTAACATGAAGAGAAAGGACATACCCCTTAACCATGGAATTCAAAGAGAATTAGAGTATGTAATTGGTGTACAATCATTTCTAAAAAAAGAGAACTACTTGATTTCAATGTTTAGAAACTTTACAAGGTTCACTGTATGCAGAGCAATCTCTTCCTTCTTTCCAAGCATCCCGAAACTTATCTTTGCTATATCTTTGCTATCCAACAATGTTGTCCAAACACTCCTCAAATTTCCTCCTTCCTGGGAGCTTCTCCTCCATTTTGACTATGATACTCCTTACCAAGTTATTACTTAAATTGGATAGCTTCATGTATACTACCCCTTCTGTTTTGAAAATTCTCTAACAATAAGCTTGTAGAACTGATTTTGAATTGCTTCTTGTATCTCAATATCTTCTCAGCGTTGTATATGTCTTCAAGAGCTTCTAGAATCCAAGCAGACGCATGCATCAATAGAACTAATAGCTCGAAGCCCGACAGTCTGTGTGACGACCCTAAGGTAGGGTACGTCCGCCACATACTCGTAATTCTAGGGTTTACGAGTATGTTAGGCACTTGACCACAATAATTAAATTAAATAATACGAAGAAATATAGACAAATTCAAAACTTTTATATAAACTTATTAATAGAAATTATTACACGTATGAATACTTTAAATTTAATGTAGCCATATGAAAACTCTAAACCACTATTGCATTGCTACTGAGTCCGTGCTCCACAAGTTGCTCAACAGCTAAAGCCACACTTGGAAAAATGTTGGAAAATAACATAATGAGCTAACGCTCAATAAGCAAATCTCATGCATACACATACACACGAATGTCGTGAGATTATAGTGCACATATACTAATATGCTGACTTATATACTTATGCATTTCATTTATTGCTCATGCACTTTCAAACTTTACTTTTATGTTCTTTCTTTTAGTTTCACATTTTTATGGGCCCGATTTCACTTGTGCACACTGTTTGATTCGGCCAATGCCTGCATGGCTTGTTACACATATCATATAGAATCCCATGGGTTCTCCTCCGGCTAGCCATCATCACAGCTAGGCTTATCATAACACTCATTTCATCGTTGCCATAGCTGTCATACTTATTACACATATGGAGGAGAAAGACGGAAACATTGCAAACATATCTGAATGGTCAACTCTGACCTAGCCCACACTAGTGGGCAGCCACTATAAGTCTTATAGACCTCCGTCTTCTTTACTGAACTTACTTGATTGCTTCATCGAAACAGTGGCACCCTTTTTAAACATCTTATTATCACTTTGCTTAAGCCTTGTGTCATTAAAATGTTCACTTCACATAAAGACATTTCAAGGCATTTCACAATTTTCCTCATATTTATATGCATGGTCTTATATCACATAATAATGTATCACATAACTGTACATGCCATGCATACATGCTGATGCTGAAATGCCAATGTTCATGTTCATGATTCATGTTTGATGGTATTCAATCAAGACATTGTATATAATCTCATATAACTCAAAACATCTTTAGTCATAATACATGAAGCTTTGGGTTGGTGGCGTTGTTATACCTTAACGTAGAGCTATGGCTCAGGTCTAAGGTTTCCAGCCTAAAAACTTAAACGCTTCATAAATCATAACATATGAAAAATCATGAACATAAAGTAATCCACATATCGATCAACATAAGAACACATACTTGCACATAATTCATATCATTCTTAACCAAGTAAGACATCTTTCACATATCACGAAATTCATCAATTACATATCACACAACACCATTATGATATTCATATAACCATTCTTCACATACTTATCATATGCATCATCATCACCCCATACTTAACTCATTAGATATACACAATCAATGTAGTCATGCATCTTACACTTAAGCACAAAATGTGAGATTTACTTACCTTAGGTCCTTATCTTATTTTAAAATTGCTCAGCAAGAGTCAATCAATCAAATCCATACAAATCCTATTCAAGGCACATCATTTATTAAATTCTATCAAAATCGTAAATATACACTATTGATAGTGTATATTAACAATACCATAAACTATATGAATGATATTAATAATTATTATCAACGTAATACAAATAACTCTTCATATAAAACATTGCTCATTTAATAATGTACTCTCATGATAATAATAATAATAATAATAACAACAACAACAACAACAATAATAATTATCATCTATAAATAAACTTATTTTAATAATAATAACAAAATACCTCAATAACAATACATATATGAATGTATATATATTCAAATAGTCATTTTATAAAAGAAATCATATTTTTAACATAAAATTGTAATAATCAATATAATGATAATAATATAAATATAAATATTTATATTATTATTAATTAGTCATAATATCAATTCCAGTGATATAATAAATATACTTTCTTTAAAATTCACTTGTCTTACGAATATCAATAACTGTAAGAAACTAATATTTGATATTATTTTAATATTCAAATATTAATATACAATAATAATGGTTAAATAATAGGTTTACTATAAATCACACTTTTCATATATATATATATATATATATGAATCTGTATTCTTGATTTACTTAACAAAACAATAACAATAATAATTAAAATTAATTAATCATAATAATTTCCATATTAATGTAAAATCAATTAAATATGTATTTTTATAATTTATTTAATATTTAATATTTTCTAGAAAATTGGACAGCACAATGGCTATAAAGTGGACAATCCCAAAATCAAAACCTGTATCAAAAATACATATAATCCCAGACAACCAGTATAATTACAGAAAAATATTCCATATATCAAGAATATATAATTATATACTATAAATACACATAATAGCAATTACTCTAATCAATCACAATTAAATCACAATATATAGGTCAAAGAAATTATACCAAAATGATCGAGTTCCACAACAAGTCAAACG
Organism: Humulus lupulus; assembly: GCF_963169125.1. NCBI lineage: Eukaryota > Viridiplantae > Streptophyta > Magnoliopsida > Rosales > Cannabaceae > Humulus > Humulus lupulus. Next base: position 3,075,050 of record NC_084794.1, on the reverse strand, counting down.
ATGATTTTCTGAGACTCAAAACGTACTTCAAAACCTCGAACACTAAGTTTCGACCATCGGTCTACGGTGGATCGCGGTGGCTCGTGGTGGGCCCACCACCCAACTATGGTAGATGTAGGAACAAGTTATTGGGTTTTGAATCCCACAACACAAGGAACACGATGGGGGTGACGGATCAGCAAGCGGATGCCCGAGGTGGCTGAATCGCAACTTTGAAGTCGTGGGGTGGCCGAACGTAAATCGACCAGTTGAGGTGTTTAATCGGCGAGTGAGCTCTAGATTCCCGCGTGGTCGATAGTTCGGAGGCCTCTGAATCCAACGGTCCGGTGCGTGGCTATAAACGGTGATCGCCGGTGGACGGGCAGACGCACGCACGCGAGAGAGAGAGAGAGAGAGAGGTCGAGAGAGAGAGAGAGAGAAATTTTCTGAGGAGAGAGAGAGAGGGGCTCGGGTAAAAAAAGAAAGGCTGAAGCCTTTTCTTTCTTTTTTTTATTTTATTTTTAAAATTACACTTGGACCCAAAATACTAATTTTTTTTCAAATAAGCCCTTTAGCAAAACTTTCTTGATTTTATAAAAATCCCCAATTAAAATTATATGACATTTGGGTCCAATACTTGACTACTCAAGTTTCTCTCTCTTTAATCTCATTAAAAACATAAAATCATATTTTAAACACTATTTTTCCATTACTATTTCTTAAATTTGTAAAGTTGTACATTTTATGTACTGAAACTCTGATTTATAATAAAAACATGTATTATAAAAATGTTGGATATTACAGTCTGGTTCATTCAGTAATTCTGACAGTACCACCATCCTTAGAGAGCATCAATATGAACACCTTGAGTTCAGTTCTGAAACTCCAGTAATGTTTACTGGCTCCACTGTCCCTAATATCATATCTAGTGATTCATCCAAAACCAGTAGGGTAATGGAGTTTTTCTGAACCATGACCAGTGAGGTCATAGTGCACCCGACGTCCAAGTCTGTGGCCAAAGGGGTCATGGAAAACCTAAACAACAATAATCTCATTGTACGCTCGACAAAGAAGAGAGAAGAGAGAAAAAACCAAAATCATAAATCAAAGTACAATATTACAAAAAAAACATAAATCAAGAATCCAAAAAGAGGTTCAAACCAGAAAGAAAGAACAAATATGTACCTATGAATTAAGAATACACTGAGCTTAGCTAAAATCTCAGAGTCCTGTGTCAATTATATTGGACAAGAGAAAAAATGGAGGAAAATCACAAACCCTAATCCCAAACAAAATCAGAAAAAGAGATTGAGAAGAAGAAGAAGAAATCATATGAAGGAGAGTCCTCAGATCCTCCTCTTGTTGGTGATAACGTCCCTCAGATCCTTCTGGGAAGCATGCTCTCCTGCCCGATCAAACACCATACTTTTGATTTTTCAGAGGGCTTACTACGCGGGACTTGCTCTCTCCTACTACGCTGCTGGTCGGGGTGTAGTGGAGGCTTTTTGGCGCACTCAGGGCAGTTTTCTCCTCCTTGTGGGTTGTGGCCCTCCTTTTCCTTTGCCTGGTCGGTGGGATGACTATCAGCCTCATCCCGACCATGCCCATCTTTGAACTGTGAAGTCCTCTTATCTCGAGGAGCTCTATTTTGCTCCTGCCCAGGTGGAGTCTTCTTACTACCTTATCAGTGACTTCCTGATCTTGAAGTTTCTGATCGGTGGCTCCTGGAGGGGGTCCTAGAGTGCTCCCTTTGTGTTGAGGCAGTGTGCGATCGGACTCCATCTTCCTCACGACCAGGTGGGTTATTACCACCCCTCCTTGGTCTATCATTGTTCTTACGACTATCTTCGGTGGTCCTTGCTCCTGAGGTGGCTGCTCCTCGTGCTGCAGCTTGGGCATTGGCTTGGGCCAACTGCGTAGCTGCCTCTAGAGCAAGACCTGCCTCACGATGTCTCCGGCTGACCTCCTCCTGTTGTTTTCTGAGCTCCTCGCTTTTGGCCTCCATATCGCGTCTTTGCTGCTCTAACGTAGCTCTCTGCCTGGCCATCTCTTCAGCAAATGCCTCCTGCCTGGCGTGGAATTGTGCCATCTCCTCCTGGAAGGCCCCCATGGCCTCCTGGAGCTCTTCAACTTCTGGAGTCACGTCCTCGAGCACGACTCTAGGCTCATTCTCATGATCTTGTGGGCTAGGAACTTTTGATCTAATAGGCTCTTTAGAGGAGCCTATCTTCTTGGAGGCTACATTGGTGTTCTTAGGTGCCATATGACTTCAGGGACCGTCTGTCTTTCTCTTCAGGCTCTCAATGAAAGCACCAAAATGTTGACCGCGTTTTTGGCCAACGACGTGAGAACGTCAAAAACGGTAAAACCTTCAAGAGAAATTAAACGACACAGATGGTTTTATAAAGAAAGTAAATAACACACGCAATTTTTATAGTGGTTCAGCCCCAATGTGTTGGTAATAGCCTAATTCACTTAGAGTTGTGATTATAGATCTGTACTCAAGATCAGATGAACTGAGCCAACTGAGTTTCTTCAGTACAGATTACAAGAATACAATAATTCTTTCAGATTCAAGCACTTTCTCTCTCTAGAAAACTCAAACCCAAAATTTCCCCAAAAAGTCTCCAAAGAAGAAGAAGCCCCCTTTCTAATCCCATAAGCCATATATTTATAGGTTTAGGATCATACATCTGATATCCCCTAGAATCGGGATATTTTATTATATTTATTATATCTAAATTACAAAAATATCCAAAATATAACAGAACACCCAATTTGTGGGAAGAATGAGAAATTCCAGCGTATGCCAATACCGATTCTTGTTGAAGCCATTTCTGGGAATCTTGACGTAGTCTGCTCTACCTAGTTGATGAATATCACCTTCTGGTATACACTTGCTGGTAGGACATGAACTTGCTGGTAGGACATGCACATGCTGGTCAGGCATGCACATGCTGGTCGGGCATACACTTGTTGGTAGGACATGCACTTGCTGGTCGGACATGTGCACTCTGGTCTAGCATGCCATGTCTCTGGTCTAACATGGCACTCTGGTCTAGCATGTCATATCTCTCGTCTAACATGGCACTCTGGTCTAGCATGCCATATCTCTGGTCTAACATGGCACTGTGGTCTAGCATGCCATATCTCTCGTCTAACATGGCACTCTGGTCTAGCATGCCATGTCTCTCGTCTAACATGGCACACTGGTCTAACATGGCATATCTCTGGTCTAACATGGCTTACTGAGCTACTCCTAAGCCAAGTCACTTTATCACAACTCTGAGGAGCCAATATAGTTATTAACTTGTTAATGTGTCTTTTACGGACCATGCACTGCCACTTGTCACCTCTATTGCCACGTCATCGATCTTCATTTTTGGGGGATAACAAAGGGCATAACGGTACTTTGACACCCAATAAACTCAGCAACTAAATCTGACCATCTATTTTCTAAAACAATAAATTCAAAGGCTCAAAATCAACACAGGACTAAGTCTTTCAAAACAAACCGTGGAATGGAAGAATTCCCCATATATATATATATATATATATAATAGGGTTGCTCAAATGCTTTCCCGGGAGAGACAAACTCGTGACAGTAAATATACTCTAAGATTATAAATCATATATATATATATATATATATATATCGAATGAATTGAAGGACAGCCAGATTTGTAATATTAAGAGCTTCTTCCACTTTATATGCTCTATCAATTATTATCATCCAATAATAAATTTGTTGGTCACAAAGCATAGATCGATAATTCTTTTTGTTTATATTCTTATCATATATTGCATAAGTAACTACTTACATTACGTGTACATCATCACATGTATTTGCTTAATTTTATTTATAAAATTTATTAAATTTATATTAATGTCATATAAATTTTGAAATAAATGTTATATTTTAAATAAATAATTTATTTATTTTTGTTCTAATTTTTGAATTTAGAAGTAATAACAAGAGATTATATATTATATATTTAATGTAATATTAAATATTATATGTGGATTTTAAATTTAAGTTTCTTACTAGATTTAAAAATAATAATTTGTTGCTAATTTACAGTAAATTATATTATATGCTTAATATAATATTATTCTAATAAGTAAGTTTAAGTTTAATTAAATTTTATTTAAGTTATAAAACGTGTGATTTTATTATTTTTAAATAATTATCATTGTAAAATATCTCAAAAATATCATATTTTAATTATTTTAAAATAATTATCATTGTAAAATATCTAAAAAGTATCCTATTTTATTTTGTTTAATTTTTTTTAAATAATTATGATTGTAAAATATCTCAAAAATATTCTATTTTAATTTTTTAATTAATTATTTTATTTTATTTAAGTTTAAGTGTTTACACACTATCGTTAAATATAAGAATATATTATGTTAAATATAAGAATATTCCGTTAAAGTTAACATTAAAAAAATAAAAAACCGTTAAAATAAAAAAATTTCGTTATCTATACATTTATTATAAAGAAGAGATATATAATTGCTTTTTAGGTAATAATATTAACCACAAAAATATGACTTATTTATTAATTAACAGTGAATGTTGTGATTAAAAAATATATATAATAGTGACAATATAATATTAGTTCTTTTTTCATTTTTAGGATGATGAGAATTGTGTAGCATCGATGGGATGGGTTATTTAACTTTTCTGACCAAAATTTGACTTTGTTAATTATGTACGTACAAGGATTAAGCCATATTTGCGATATATATAGGTATTTGCGGCAACACAACAAATGATGGGTTATTAATTAATTAAGTCGCTGCAATTGTTTTCTCAAAGATTGAACAACATTATTCTACTTAAAACTATTGATGCACTAATCCAAGATTGTAATGTTGGATTAAAATGAAAATAGGCATATGAACAATTTTATACATGTAGACGAAATTAATAAATAGATTGAACATATACAAATAGATGATCGAAATTGTATACCTCCAGCCATTGATTTGGTGAACATCAATCTAAAAGCTTTTGATCTACAAAAGAAAAAGAAAAGAATTAGAACGAGTACTCGGGCTTCCAAGCTCTCACAAACTCTTTTAGATTGAGTTACTGAAAGTCAGAATGAGCAATGAGCTTGGGGACCGGTACTCTATATTTATAGAGTGAGACTTACCATCAGAGTCTCTGCCACAGATTGAGATATTCTTTCAATCAGTTGGGATACGCAAAATCGGGTAACAACCAAAATTAGGTAACAAATAATGTTGACCATTAATTAGAATATTTTGTCAATAAATAAACTGGACCCAAGAACCATAAGTGGATACTTTATTAGATAAAGTATCCCCTTATGTCTTTAGAGCTTCAGCCCACAAGGATTTAGGAAGTTTAGGGTTGCTGCTAAGCATACTCCGCACCATATCCATCAATGTTCGGTTTTTCTTTTTGCAACACCATTTTGCTCGGGTGTACCGGGCATGGTATATTGGGCAACAATCCCATTTTCTTGAAGAAACTTTGCAAAAGAGCCAGGTGCTTGTCCATCTTCAGTGTATCTACCATAATATTCTCCACCTCTATCTGATCTCACTATATCATAATTTGCTTGTTGCATTGTTTCTCTACTTCAGCTTTAAATATCTTAAAGAAATCTAACGCTTCGCTTTTATTATGAAGTAAGTAGATATATATGTAGCATGAGTAATCATCTATGAAAGAGATGAAATATTTCTGACCATATAACTACTAGTATTTAGCTGTATGAATTGTAACTATTTCAGAAGTTTATAAATAAAAACAAAAGGAGAAACACATTAAAACCATAAAATCCATTATATATATGTGAACCAAGTCAGATAGATATCCTTATTACATTACATGCATTAATAAACGAAACAAAAGCACTACTACATAATAATCCCAGCAAATAAGACACAAACGACACCTAACATGCATGGTGACATGTAAGAGCCAATTTATTTGAGTAAAAGTAGAAATAAAGCATGTTCACTCTGTGCTTACGTAAAAGTAGTAGTCGAACAATGCTAAGCGCGCGTACTTAGAAAGGGAGACAGCCACACGATTCAATTATTAGTGATGAGCAATGAGAGGACCATCAATGTGGCAACACTTATAACTAATGTAAGTCTCCATGGTGCGAGTGCATTCTGGGCATTTCATTCTATCTGGGGCCTTTCCGCCAAGGGTAGGGACATCAAGCCGGCAGCAAGGGCGAATAGTGTGAGTGACCTGTGTGTGAAACTCTTTGAAAGCAACCTCGAAGCCCTTCACCTTAATGACTTCCTTCCACTGTTCAAAGTCCTCAATTACCTTCAGAAAAGCTGAGCCATGGCCGGTTGTCACCACCGCAGACCCTTTGCTAAGAACAGCCCAACCACTCTCGTTCTTGTAAGAAAGAAGCTTTTGGATCTCTTGAGTCACCGGGTCAAGTTCCTTGTGATCCTTAGTGAAGAACAAGCTCTCTATTCCAGTCCAGAACCGAGTTAGAATGCCATGGTCTTCTCCTCCTTTGGCTGTCTTTCCCACGCAGAACAGTTCGATGTTGATTTTCGCACCCTTGATGAAGGGATCACTCTGAAGAGCAGTTACATTCTTGGTGAATGTTTGGATGAAATCATTGTCTTTTCCTCCATATAAGAAGATGTACTTCTCCTCTTTCATCTGTGATCATAATTGATCAACAAAAGATTAATAGTACGTCTTACCTTATCATAATCATTATTCAACAAAAACCTGAAGACTGATATATAATTTCTAACTGTATGTACTGTTTAACATGTGAATATCTGATAAACTCAACTCTAGTGCCATACATCATATATTATGTATCAAAACGATTACAAAAGATAAACATTACCAGAGTGCCTGTAGTTGGGTGGGCGTTGTTGAGAACAGAACCAATCCAATGTCTTTCCTTGGCGATGATTTCCTCAGCTTTCTTATCAAAAGGAAAGGCCTTGAGACCCCACACACGAATAAGATGAAGTGCATTGAGATTCTCCACCTTCCCTTGAGGGGTAGTCACCACCAACATAGGCTTGCCCTTGTATTGCCAATGTTCCTTGATGAATCTAATTCCTGCGAGTGGAGAAAATAGCTGCAAACTGTACCATGGCATCTTGGTCCGCAAAATCTCATACTTCTTCTTTAGCTCATCGGTCCACTGCTCCACAATGGGAATCCATACAATTGTGTAGCTTTTTTCCTTCTTTGATACTAAGTCGTAAACTGGTTTGAGAATGGAAATATCTTCTTCTGTTATGTCTAGGCCAGCAAATAACATGAATACATTCTTCCTCCTCAGCACATCAATGTTCACCTGGTTAAAGAGTAATATCAATATGGTTAATATATAATTGTAGATTTATTTTCCTGCACATACACTTGTGACTCTTTCTAGTACCATTATATTAAATTACCGTTCTGTTTGTAGAACCATCAATTAGTGGCTTCCCAACATCAAATTTGTAAAACACCAAAGCCTTGAAAATCTCCATGATTTCAGTTGGAATAAGGATAAGCTTACAGAGCCTCCTGTAAGCCTCAGCCTCCGCTGCATATATAGTACACAGATTATACAAACACAATTCAGCTTATTATAAAAGCAAACCCAATTATATATATGATATATATATATTATAGAATAATTAAGAAATCTCAATTACCAAGTTGTCTTCTGCAAACATTCAGCTGCATAGTGAGCTGGTTGAAGATGAAGCTGATTTTTTGTGAATAGGGAGACAAATCATATGCTCTGTCCGGCCTGGTATACATATATTATATTAAGCAACAACGATATGATACATTATATAAGAAGATTTATTATAAGAACAAGGTACTTACTCATCACTTATGAGAATGCCGAGCTTGGTAGCACATGCTGCAATAGTTAGAATAACCCAATAGACATAGAGTGGCATATGGTCCAAGGCAATGGACAATCCGGGAATGTACTTGAGGTCATAACCAATAGAGAGCTTCTCAAACTCATCAAAGATTGCGATGACTCGCATGGTGAGCTTAATGAGGCTGTTGAGCTCAAGAATTGTTTGCCGGCGTTTCTGGAGCTCAGAAGTCATGATTAGTCCAGGCACTCTTTTGAGGAGCCCCAATTTTTTGGCTAGTGGGTCCGAATGGTAATGATGGGCGATTAGCCAGAAGTCCCCAAATTCAAATGCGAAAGCCGCAAGTGCCAAAACGGCCTTTGCTTCCCACGTATAGTTTGACAGTTTGTTAAGAATCGCTAGTGTTGTCTCGTGTGCAGTTTCCTCGTTCGGAGCTTTGCATGAGAGCTTTAATAGGTAGAGATTAATTTCAGACAAAGTTTACTTCTCAAAGAGAACAAATTAATCAAAATTAGTATTGAGCGTGCCACGTTTACCTCGTTGTTGATGGCCTTGAGCGTGCACAGGGGAACACTCAGGTTACCTTTGCTGTGCTTCTCCTCAATATTGTCCACATGAACGTGAACTCCCTGTAATTAGTTACATCAGTTATTGAACTATATATATATATATATATATATATAGATAGATAGAATAAACAACAATATGTAATATGTAATATATATTTGTGTAGATGTCTGCACCTGCACAATTTTGTCAATAATTTGGGAGGAACGCATAAGAACGTTTTCGACGACGACGAAAAGAGAGTCTTCGTCGAAAGATTTTTCAGCATGGACATGAGTGCCATAGACAAGGTCAATGATTTTCTCATCAGACATGGTGAAGATGTTCGTGGCCTCGCCCTCAATGTGATGGTGCCCATGAGAAACGGCACTCTCCACTTTCGAAACGACACCTTGGACTGCGTTCAACATGGTGATGATGATAGATAGAGATGAAGTAAAGTTTTGGAGAGAGAGAGAGCGCTCTGTAACTCGTTACTAGCTTGCTGATGGTTTGCAGTGTGGCTTGAGCTCGAGAATTCTTGTTCTATTTATAGCCATTTTCTGGCCTTGCGTTGGACCCACGTCTTGTTATTTTGATCTGTTCTGTTCACACCACGCTTTTATCTTCTTTGCCTGTGGAATAGACCACGTGAAACATGATGTAAAATTAGATGGTAAGAACGCTCAGAGTTATATTCAAATTTCATACGAATTAGGTAACCATTTGCTTCTTTTTGTCACGGATTGTATTATATATATCTAGGCTTCAAAATTAATTAATAAAATTTTACTAATTTAATTAAATGGTTAAATTTAAATTCTATTACTTAATAATTATATATAAATGATTGTAATTTTTGATAAAATTTTATTTATCAAATTTAAGTTTAAAGTACCGTATATGATAAAATAGTAGTTTGCTTGTATATACAAAGTAATATATGAGTATTATTAAAAGAAGATGTTACCAAAATCATACTTTACAAAATAGTATTGATATTTGACACCTTAAGGTATTCAACACCACACGATGTGACACTTCATAATTAGTTAGCGATACATCATAATACTTACCAATTCTCTTTACAAAAGCATTGTATACTAACTGAATAAATTCTCAAATTTTTATAAGATTTTGGAAATATCAATTTTTTTTATTCTTACTTATACAAATGAATTTTTTTTTTACTTAAGTGAGGGGTACGGCCTTTAAAAAAATGAAGGGCATTGCATGTGTCAGAGTTTCTTGCTTTAAATTAAAAGATAACGCATGAGTTTGAAAGAGTTCAAAGAACTATGGATCTGTATAGAGCAAAAATGGGAGAGATAGAAAATGTAGGCTAGAGAGAGAATCAATAAATGTAAAGTTTAGGATTCTAGTATATCATTATTATTATTAATGAGTAGTTTAGGTTAACTCTACGCTTGATATTTAAAGGATTTAATTATAAGAAATTATAAATACTACAATTGTCCTCTCTTTGGACACGAGCACATGATATTGTTTCCATATTATTTTTATTATTTGTGGTAGAAATTAGTAAGTAGTTTAAAAGGTTAAATAAATTTTACTGATTATGAAGTTTTTTTTTTTTTTTTAGTAAAGCCTATTGTGATGACATATGTAAGCAATCGTAGCAATAGCTCATTTAGAATAAAAATGATTAGTTTTATTTTTATTTTTATTTTTATTTTTCATGATATTGTGTTAACAATTGTTGCCGATGTAGGGTTACTGGTATATTATTTATTTTTTAATAAAAATAAAATAGGCTGCATTCTATTTATTAATAATAAATTTTTAATATAATTATAGGGACGGTTACGGTGTTGACAACAGTTGGTTTGGGCATGTGGAAAATTATTGTAAAACTTTAATCAAACTAACTTTGACTTGATTAAACAAATATTTTCAATGTACATTATAACTGCATGATCAAATTACATTATGAAAATTGTTTAACTAATCTAATCCATTTACCTATACACTAGATGTCCTCGTTCTACTATATTGTTAATTAATTTAGAGTTGTTTTGTTTTAATATGAAATGAACTTAACTGTTATAAAATTAAAAATCCAGGAATAAATCGTAGAATTTTGAGGTTTAGAGACACTACTACAAAAAAGGGCAATTGTGTCAGTCAAACGCGTCAGTCAACACAGTTGACTGATGCTGTTGACCAAGAATTAGCATTTGTGGCAGTTGGACACTGCCACAAATGAGGGTCCAATTGCGTCATAATGTACACTGACGTTGTTTAATGGGACCGTTTGTGTCAGTGGGTCACTGACGCAAACGGACCGTTAACGGCATCAGTGGCCCACTGACGGTAATGGAGCGTTTGCGTCAGTGGGGCACTGACGCAAATGTCAAAGTAAAACGCGCATTTTACTTTGCCGTTTGCGTCAGTGCCCCACTGACGCAAACGCTCTGTTACCGTCAGTGGGCCACTGACGCAACTGGGTCTTCTATATTAAAACCCTCATCATCCCAGCCGAGCCCCATTTCACTCAAACCATTTCAGACTACGATTTCTTCCCAAACCAGTAGCGCCCAACCGAGGTTCTCCACATTTAGGTACATTTTCAGCCATTTTTTTTTCAATTTTAATGTTAAAATAATTATTTATATATGTTTATGAAACTTATATATAGTTTTTTTGGATTTTTTTGTATAGATTTTGTTTTTTGAAGATTATAGTTTGAAAACCCATAATCTTTATTGGATTTTTGGGGTTTTCTACATCAAGAACCCACATTGCACAATTACCACAAGTGTAATTTTATTAATGTTTATGATTTAAATATAATTTTTGTGAATTTTTTTTTTTATAAATTGACTATATTTCAGAGTTTTAATTTTTAGATAGTTTTATTAACTTTTTTTTAATTTAATTAAATTTCGAATTTACTATGTAAATGAGTATATATATATATATATATAGATTAATGTATATATTTTGTATAAGTTTCATTTTATTAAATGTTTAGTTTGATTATTATTAGTAAATTTTTGTTTATATTTTGTTAACTTTTTAAAATTATTTTTAAATTTTGGGTTTAATTGGTTAAATAGGTATATATTAAAACAGTTTGTTTTTTTAAGTTATATTTTATTATTGATTTAATTAGGATATTTATAGTCGATTTTTATTTATGTGAGTTGTTAACTTTTTAAAAAGAAAAATTATTTCGAGTTTAAGTAAACAAATGAATACATATAACAAATTATTTGTTTTCTTTAAGCATTTTATTGTTTATTTAGTTACAATATAGCTTTATGATATTTTTCTTTATATTTTGTTAACTTTTTTATTATTTTTTTTGTATATTGTTATATTTGAGTAGGTATTTTGTTGACAACTTTATTGGTGCGATCAAGCTTTGGAGGATTTTATATTAGAGGTAATATTTTAAACCTTAATTTATAATTAATATATTGAACTTAGTAGCATGTACGAATTATAAAATAGTGGAGATAGGATCTAGGACTATGTGCTGCGGTGATATAAGGTTGTAATTGTGCATGTTTGATTGATTACTTGATTTGTTGTATTTATGTGATGATTATATGTTTATTTAAATTTTGGGAAATATGATAGAAATAGGGGAAATGTTGTCCAATTTTTTTTTTAAGATTTAGTAATTTGGGAATTATGCATGCTTGATTGATTAATTGGTTTGTTGTGTTTATGTAATGAAATATATGTTTATTTAAATTTTGGGAAATATGATAGAAATAGGAGAAATGCTGGTCATTTTTTTTTAGGATTTAGTAATTTGAGAATTATGCATGTTTGATTGATTAGTTGAATATTTTTGTGTATACCATGTGCTGTATAAATGCACATTTTAAATTTGAGAAATGTGATAGAAATAGGGGAAATGCTGCCCAATTTTTTTGGACATATTGTTTCCTTTATTCACTACAACAATTTTCACTTTTAATGCATTGTTAAATACTCTTATCTTAAAGTATTAAAAACGTGATAATAATTTGTAACTACTTTGTTTGTCTCCATCCAAATAAATGAAATTATAATTATAATTATTATCAAAAAGAAAATCATAGTACGTAGTAAAAGTAATAGCTCTTCATAAGGTATGAGGCAATTTTTTTTTCTAACAATCAATAAATGTCCAAATAAATGTATAATTATTATCTTTTTAAATCGACTAATTCTCTCCAACCACACCTCGTATTCATTTATTAAACTAAACTTTGTAGTAAAAATTTAACTAGATGTACTAGAAATTTGCTGCTAATACTAAGCTATAATCATGCATTGCACTTGCAACACTTTTACATATCTTTGTAGAGTGGCTAATAAATTTTATTTGTGACCTTAATTAACCTAGTTAATTAGGGTAAAATGGCAGGATTTAATTTTATTTGTGTATGATAACTAAATGCATGTCTTTAATAATTTTGTTTAATTTTGCTTTAGAAAACATATGAAAATCAGAAAAGGAAAAAATATGTATATAAAAAGTCATTTGTGTATAGGACTAATTGGGTAGAGTTGTAGCTTATTCAACAATTAGGTTTAGGTGTAGAAAAATTAAGCATGAAGATTATATATATTTGGTAAGTATAATTCAAAAATTATTTTATTTGATAAAATTGTGATTTATTTATGGAGTAATTAGTATATGTTAAATCTTTATATGTGGCAATTGGTACTATTATGCATCATTCATTTTATTTTTTAGTTTTGTTTATTATGTGAGATCTTTCTAATCAAGAAGACATTGGGTAAGTTTCTCACACTGTAGTTTGATGAAGGGTAGGTGGTTGTGTTATATTGGCACTTGTTCATTTTGTTCGTTGTGGAAGTCTGAGTCTTTGGGTAGTGGTTGGTGCTAGTGGGTTTTTAGTTGTTGTTACTATTGTAATTTGTGTGTTTTTCATGGCCGCTTGGGCCTTTATTTCAATGGACAATGTGGCTTAATCTATAATATTTATGTATATATTGTCATGCTTATTGTTGGGCTTTGTTTATAGCTTTGATTTCTACTTGGAAGAACTTTATGATCCTATTTGAAAAGCATTGCATTAGTTAATGGATTTGGTGGGCTGGAAACTTTTATATACGCAATCGTTACTCATATGTGTTATTATGTGTTTCTATATACTTGCAAGATTGATATTATATATACAAGTAAATGCATTTATTAGTGTGGTTTGATTGCTTGTATTGGTGTTAGCGCCACATGCTTTGTTTTTCCAATTATATGAGACTTAAGAATCTCATTCTTGAAGTTTAAAACATGTTTTGGAAGAGTACAATATTTGTAGGCATGTAAATGGGGCAGGTCTGCCCCGCCCCGCTTCCGCCTCGCCCTGCCCCGTTAACATTTTGCCCCGCCCCGCCCCGCCCCGATTAGTCTATTGAAGCGGGGCGGGTCGCCCCTGCCCCATCTTAATCGGGGCGGGTTTGCCCCGCCCCATTTGCCCCATTTGTCTTTCTTTTTTTTTTTTTAAAGAAATATGAAATTTTAATTTTAGAATTCTCTTTAAACTTAAATTATTTTTTTATTGCAATCCTTATTTTTTACACTTCTTGTCAACTACACCTTCAAATATTTTATTTTATTTTTTATTTTATAATTTACAAAAATAATTACAAGAATAAGGATAATTAAATAAAACATATTTTTTAATATTTACAATTCTTTCATAGAGTAGTTATGGAATTTTTTTTTTATAAATCTTACACTTAAAATCTATTTAAAATTAAGAATATTCTAAACCACATATATAATGTCAATTTTACATATTATGCAATTATATAAGTAACACGAGAGACTTGTATTAAATCATATCATTATATCATCATTTAAATCAAGAATTCGCCAAGTATAATAAGGGTTTCTCAAGAGAACAAAGTAAAATAAAACTATCATATGCAACATAACACTCCACTTTTGAGAGTTTCTCAAGAGAACAAAGTAAAATAAAACTATCATATGCAATATAGCACTCCACTTTTGATGCGTCAAAAGAATCAAATGACTTTCTTCTTCTTTATTGACCTGCTACCTTAATCATCAAGATCAACTATGTATGGCTCCTACAAAAAAAAAAAATGTATTAAAAATAGAAGTTAATAATTTATTTGATGACTTATAAAAACTTAATTAAGTACCATAGTTGGATCTACATCATTATCTTCATCATTCATGGTGACTAGTGGAGTCGCTTCTGTAAAGAAAATAAAAAAAATTAATATTGAAATAATACAATAAAATATGAATTTATTTATATATATATATATAAAGATAAGTATATTTACCTTTTTTGTCATTTACCAGCCAATTTTGAGTGCATATCAATGCTTCTAATGTAGAAGGATGAAGTCTCGCTCGGTGTGAACCCACATGTCTACCGCCAGTACTGAATGTAGATTCCGAAGCAACAGTGCTAATAGGCACAGCAAATATATCTTTGGCAATCATATTCAACACAGGATATTTGAGTCCTGTTACTTTCCAATAATTGCATATATCAAAGAACTCATCAGTCCTAGGTATCAATTTCTCTTCCAAATAGAGTTCTAACTCTGACTTCACATTATCTACACCATATGCAACTCTAACATATGTGTCAAAGTTAGATAGATCATCTATTTGTGTTTGAGAAGATGCTGATACACTATCCATTTGCTGACTTCTTTCTCTAAGATTAGGAAACTTAGAACTGTACTCTTCTAGTAGCTCATAACAAAGCTTGCGGACCTTCTCAATTTCAATCTCATATTGATCATTTCCATAAATGGTAGGAAAATAATAGTCGATCAACATAAACTTATATCTTGGATCCAAAACAACAGCCACAGTCATAAGCCCATGAATCTCTTCCCAATACTTTTGAAACTTAGACATCATTTGAGTTGCCATGTCCCTAATAAAGGGCTCATCTAGTGTCATCCATGCTTTAATTCTCATTTTAATTTGACACATCTTTGGGAAAAAAAGATTAGCTGTAGGATACTTGTTTCCTGAAAACAACTCTGTCACCTCATGAAACACTTCCAACTTGTCACACAATTTTTGAGCTCTAATCCAATCATCTTCTGATGGCGCATATCTAACATATCTTGAATCACGTAGTTTTAATTGTTCAAATACTCTATTGTACAATAAAGCTATGTTGAGCATCAAGTATGTTGAATTCCACCTTGTTTGACAATCAAGTGATAACTTTTTAGTACATGTCACTTCAAGAGAACGAGCAGTGTCCTCAAATTTCTCATACCTCTTTGGTGTGCCCGACCAATAAGCAACACTGTCTCGAATCTTGTCAATGCTATCACCAATAACAGACAAGCCATCCTTGACAATAAGATTCAAAATATGCGCACAACAACGCATGTGAAGTAGCTTTCCTTTTAAAATGAAACAGTTAGAATTAAATTTTTCCTTCAAAAGTGGAATCATTGCATCGTTAGTCGTACAATTATCCACAGTCACTGTACTAATCTTGTCTTCAATATTCCATTCAGACAGACACGAACTCAATGTATCAGTAAGTGTTACAGCATCATGTGGGCATGGTACATACTTAAAACTTATAATCCTACTATGCAACTTCCAAGAGTCATCTATGAAATGAGCTGTCACAGTCATATATCCCCTCTTTTGATGATTGGCAGTCCACATATCAGTGGTTATAGCTATTCTACTTCAATTCTTCTCCAAAATTTGGCTACATTTTTCCTTCTCAACCTTGTACATTTTCAAAATATCAGACCTAATTGTATTCCTTGACAACATTTTAAACATAGGGCAAAGAGTATTTGAATAGTCTATAAAACCACTATGCTCAACCATCGATAAAGGGTATTCATGTAAAATGATCATTTGAGCTAACTTTTTTCTCCCTAGTTCAGGATCAAAATTGTAAGTTGTGACTGAAGGGCTTGCATTAGGATTAAGATTCATGGCAAGTTGTTCCTTTATTACTGGGCATCTTTTCACATGAGCAAGCAAATGTTTAGTCCCATTACTACTCTCTCCCCCTAATTTCCTCCCACAATGGTTACAAACTGCCTTCAGTATACCATCAATTTTTTGCAATGTAAAATGATCCCATGCAGGAGATGTTCTCTTTCTCTTAGTACTTCTACTCTCACTTTCACCTCTTGTATTTCCTAGAGAATGTGCCTCTTGTGTATGTGTTGATTGAACATAATCAACATCATCGACAAAATTAGATTCGATAACATCTTGGGTAGACATGTTTAGTGTTTGATCTAACCTACATTATATCCATAATCCACATAACAATTAGGAACTGCTTGGCTCCAAAAATATTATACATATGTATAAATATAACTTAAAGATTACAACACATAAATTCTAACCAGTAAAGGCTTTGACCAAGAAAATAGTGCCACTGACAGTCCTAATGAAACACAATCCGCAGGAGTCCCTGAGTAGAAAAATCATCATGAAACCTATTATTATCAATGACCCCAACCAAAACACAAAACAAAACTACACATAGCAGAAGCTTTGAAAGATTATGAGGCAATCTAATTCAATCCAACAATATTAATCTGATCATCCTCTTCTCAAAATAACAACCAAAATTACAATCAAAATCAGCAATTGCATGTAGCACCCTCGCAACCTCGTTCTACAATTTTTATATATAATCCATACCAAAATTATAATCTTAGAGAAGCAGAAGTATTAAAAAATCACATACCAAAATCTATATATATGAATAATACACAAACAAACCCATAAATTTTATAAATCAATCTCAGTTTGAAAAAACCCATTCAAAACTCAGTTTTTTTTTCATGACAAGAAAGGATATCAATCTACAGGCAGTGCAAACAGATCTTTCACTCCTAAGCATCTCTTGGAAGTGAAAAAGGCTTGCCTTTTAGAATATTCTACTGGGCGTTTTCATTAGCACTAAGGTCTGCAAAAAAGTGTTGTGAATATTATGCTAGCAAAAGGATATTTACAAGGTTTTTTGTTTTGTTTCTTATAGATATATTTATTACTTGAGCTGGCCTCGTTCAAGTTGCAAAGGAATTTTACAAGTTATAATGGTCAGTTTTTCAGTTGTTCATTAGAGAGAATAGTTTGGGTGTCTACTTATGCACCAACTGATATTGCAGTTTTAAAGCACAAAATCAATTACTCCATATTCTAGAAACTGTAAGGTGTTCCAACTATTGTTAATTTGTTATAGAATGGAGATGCAGTTCTTAGCAAAACATGATATGATATGAAAAATGAAATAAAATTCCAATTACTCTTTAATGCTATAATACAAATAATTCAATAGGAATGATCATCTTGTTGTGGAATTTATGTCCAAATCTGACTTTGGACAGTGGATTTGGTTGTAGTTTGGATTGAAACAGAAGAAAGCAGTATTATTGTTACAACTTACCATTGGGTATATGTGGGCTAGACTGAACCAAACCACCCAAGAATCCACAACAAACTCTTGAGCTGTGGTTCATTGAAGCTCCAACCATTTCATGTAAAAAGTGTTAAGACTTATCTTACTAGATCCCCAACCCCATCCATCCCCAAGTTTTGGTTAACTTTTTTAGGTAGAAGGCATCATCCTTATACAGATTCATGATAAAAAGGTCTATATGAAAGCTGTATAGCCATTTCCTGAACTAAAGAACATCAGTAGTTATGTTAGGTACTTATTAATATTAATGAAAGAACTCCATGGAATCTCTCCAGAGATTGTTCATTTTAAATACTGATTAACATTGAAATGGAAGCCTATACATATATACTAAACTTACTTCTGGTTGATAAAGCTGGTTTCTAACATGAATGTATTTTGTATGAGTTACAGGGGATACAACGCAAGTCCAAAAGCAAGGATTTAATATTAAAAAAAAACTACTAAATATGTTTTGAAGCCTCATAAAGGATTCAATATGTATAGACACAGATATTTGCCAAACTAGTTTCGAAATAGCCATTCAAGATGACTACGGACCCAAATTCCTCATCAACACAAAAACAGAATTCAAATCATACCATAACTATGGACCCAAATTAAAGAAATCATAAATACCCATCACACAAACTCAAAAATTTCAATAATAAAAGATCATTATCACCCATATATCTAAATATCATATTAATCTAACCCGAAAATTCTAATCAGTGTAGTTCTTGCAAAAATAAAAAATTAAATTTCAAACCAACAAAAATTCAAGCAGTAGAAGATGGAAATAATACAATACCCATCTGAAAAAATAAGTAGAAGATAGAGAAGATGGAGATGGAGAAGAGAGCACTCACCATTACCCAAAACTTAGCAAAGAAGATGGAGAAGGTTGGATTGGCAGCAGCAGCTTTGGTTTGGAGAAGAAGGGTTTCGTTTTGGGCTTCCTCCACGACTTCGGGATTCTTGAGCTTCTTCAACAAATTCTCTTCTTCCTCCGAAACCGGGCCGTTGGAATTGGGGATTCCGGTTAGGGCATCAAGCTCTGCGATTTCAGAGGAAGACGAGGAAGAGTAGAGGTCTAGTCGTGAGGAGAAGAGAAAAAGGGTTCAGTCGAGTTACTTACTTGTTGGGAATAAAAAAAAAGTAATCGGGGCGGGTCTGCCCCGACCCGCCATAATTCATATCGGGGCGGGGCGGGTCAAAGCCCCGCCCTGAATTCTGCCCCGATTTTACCGGGGCAATGATGCCCCGCCGGGTCGGGGCCCCGACCCGCCCCGCTCCATAGACCCATTTTGCTATTCCTAAATATTTTTGTTTACTAGAACAATATAAAATATAAGTTAGTATTGCATATTAAGCATATTGTTATTTTTGTGATTATATGCTCTCTATGTTAACCAAATTTGCAGCCTTCTAAATCCAGTCTATTTTGTTTCTTTCTTCTTCCTTGTCCAAAGATAGTGTTTTGTTTCATATTTACATGTTTTTTGTCTTAATTTACAGATATGAATCTTATCTATTTTTTGGTGTGCTTGAAATAAAAATTATGATACTAACATATTGGTAGATCTTCTTGTCTTGCATTATCTCTAAGGTATAAAGATGTTTCATATGGTAACTTCTTTTATTTTTTAATCTGAGTTTGGGTTGGAAAAGACTTGTTTTTTTTTATCCATAGTGTTTCTTCAATAAGTTGTTTGATTTAGTTCTAAAAGTTCCTATAGATTTGTGAGTTTCGACTTGCTTTTGGTGTATTGAAGTTTAATTTAACTTTTCTTTTCTATTAATTGGACTTCAGGATAAAGGATTTTTCCTCCAGCTTATTTGTATTTGTTTGTATTAGATATAGGTGATAAGTTGTTCTAGTCTATTTAGGCTAGTGTGTGGTTGTGGTTTGTTATTACAAGTTTTTAATTCTATTGTGTTTTTCTTCATAGTTGTATTCTTTCATGTTCTGATAGTTTTAGAATTCATATTTGAGTTACATCTATTAATTTTGTTGATTCTTTTCTACTTAGGGTGGTGGATTCAGACTTATTTATAATAGGTTATATATATATATATAAATATAAATATCTATTAATTTTGTTGATTCTCTTCTACTTAGGGTGGTATTCATTTTTTTTTGCCAATGATGTTAAAATAATGAGAATGCTTATTATGTTGGTAATTACAGGACTTATTATGCTCTTATATTATTAAAGGCATACAAAGTGTCGTAAATGCCCATAATAGGTCATTCTTTTTCTTTGTGAAATATTTATGATGATTAAATTGAGGATATTCTATTATTAAATTGGGAATTTTATTATATTGTAATTCACAACATCATTGGTCTCCCGACCGTCTCAAACTTTGTCAACATTCTTACAAGGTAAGTTTTTGTTTAATAATCTCTAAGAGGGATTAATCAACTAATTTTACATATTTTTATAGTTGGTTCTCTCATTCATTTGTTAATATTTTATGGTAAGATATACTATTTAATTATAATTTGAAGTCTTTTATTCATTGGTGCAGGGAATATCATAGGACTGACTTTTAAGGTGGATGCCTAGATTTATTAGGAAGAATATTGAGAAAAGAAACATGATTGAGTTTGGAGTGATTTGGAGAAGAGAATTATGCTGTCTTGTTGAGATTTGTTGTATTATATATTTTGAAGTTTATGGATTTATAATATTATAATGAATTTTTATTGAGAATTATTTAGTCTCATGGGGATTTGATGTATTATTTATATTTCAATTGTATGAATAAATGTTGTATGTATATGAATTTTTATTATGATAAATATAATTTTTTTTTACAAGTTATGGTAATAATAATTAATTATGTGAGTAATTTTTTTTATTTAAATTTAAATCAAACTTCAATTGTTAAAAATATAATTAAAAGTTTTAAAAAAAATATATAGAAAAATTATTATTTATATATATAAATTTAATGCTACAACGACACCTAATAACTGTCGGTGTTTCTAGCAACGGCGACACCTAATAACTGTCGGCGTTGCCAGCAACGACAACACCTATTAACTGTCGGCGTAGCCAGCAATGACAACACTTATTAACTGTCGGCGTTGCAAGCAATGGCGACACCTATTAACTGTCGGCGTTGCCAGCAACGGCGACACCTATTAACTGTCGGCGTAGGTACCCTACGCCGACATAGGCAAATACGACAGTTAGTCGACTGTCGTCATTGCTCAAAAGCGACAGTTAAAAACTGTCGGGAAAACTCATTTTTGTAGTAGTGAAATTGTGATTTGTAGATATAAATTAGTAAAATAAAGAACATTATAAAATATTGATAATAACTAAAAATATAAATACTTTCATGGAAGAAAATAAAAAAAAATTATTATTTAAACATGTTTTTTTTTTTATGTTAAGAGATGGGAGATTCAAATTTGGGACCTCCTTTTTGTGGGAGGATGTGTAGTACCGGTAAAATATGTTTATGACTACATTTAAATATGTTTTAAAATTCATTTTTAATTATTTTTTATTGTTATTATTATATTTATTCATTTGAATTATTTTTATTTTAAATAATTTGTTTAATAAAATAACTATAAATTCATCTATAAACTAAAATTTAAAATTGGACTGTACCATTTTAGATTCTAACTTTAATTTTTGCAAAAGCTCCCTAAATAAGTTGCTCTTGTGTCTATTTATAAAACAAATTTATTGTAAAACTTTTTTGAAAATACACTCCTATATTTACTAAATTTTTTTTACCGAATTGATCCTAATATTTAATCCAAGTCCAATCAATATAAACCTACCACTATCCAATTTTATTATTAGTTTTTTTTTTAAAAGATAGGACTAGTTAATAATTTATAATGTTTAATAATGGTTTATTTAAAAAGTGCAAATCTTATTAAATAAGTCTCAAACTATTAATTGAACAAAAATAGATAATTAGATTGGATTTAAGAGTAGATAACTTTATTTTACGAAATTGATGAATTTATATATAATTACTAAGTAAAATAATGTGCAATGTACGTTTGCTTAATTTTATTTAGAAAATAAATTAATTTAATTTTATTATGTTTTTTTTAATTGTCATATAAATTTTAAATAAATAAAAAATATCATATATTATAAATGATTTATTAAAAATTGTTAAACCAAAAAGGCACTTTTTACATACAAAAATATCGTACATTCTAATTTTAAAATTAAATATTTTTTTTTCTAATTTCTTTTAGAAGGTATACCCATAAATTTCAATACAATAAAATATTAAAAAAACTAAATTAAAACTATGAATTTAAAAAGTTTATTTGATCATATTTTAATTATTTGATTTAATAAAATTTTAAAGGCAAAAAAATTTATATATAAATATATATTATTTAATTAATGGCTTGAGCAATTGAAGTAAGTAATTTCTCATTAAAAAAACTAAATAGTAAAATAAGAAAATATGTATATTTATGTCTTATTTTATTATTACACATATGTTTAGATTAAAAAAATACATGAAATGACAAAATAAATAATAAATAAAAATATAAAAGAATAAATTTAAGCACATAAATATTTTTTCTGTTATAGTTTTGAAAACATACTTGATAAAGTAATTTAAATACTTTAATATGAAATTTTAAAATATGTGATGAGAAATTATTATGGCTCAAGTATTATATTTTTATATTTATTTTTTCAATTCATTTACCTTATTTAATTAACTTATCACTTTTCAACCAAAGTGTTTTACATAAGGAAGTTAAAAAATGGCTGCCTTGTGTTCCGCCATGGCTTTTGATGGAGTGGGCGGTGGTAGTTGGCTACAAGCAAGAATAGTGTGAATATTTTGAGCCTGATTATTCAATGAAAAATGGATAAAAGTGTGTTGAAATACTTACGGATGCATTAGAAGGAATAAAATTGGGAATGAGCGAGCCCATCCGTCCAGAATAATGTGGTCTTGAAGTTTGGAAGATGGTTTGGGATATCCTCGAATAGTCGTTTCTCCTTCGGATAGCTTGATAAGTAGTAGAAGTCGTCTCCTCCACGAGCTCGAGAAGGGTTTCTCCTGAGACTGAAGATGTGACAGTCAGAATCCCGTGATCCACAGAGGGAAAGACCGGGTAAAAGCTGTGCAATCCCACATCGCCTGGGGAAGGTCAAGTGTGATGATTCTGAGACTGTGTAGGTATGGGACTACAAAGTTGAAGAGGGCTTAAATGGATTGATGGGTACTACCTATGCTAACAAGATGCATCTTCTTTTCGATAGCCCATCACTTGAGAACTCCAAAGTTAAGCGTGCTTGACCTGGAGTAATCTCAAGATGGGTGACGTCTTGGGAAATTTTCCCAAGAAGCATGCAAGTGAGGATAAAGCACGCTGGAAAGACTCGTGTTTGTTTGTAGGATCAATTGTCATTCCAAGAAGCAGCCATAGTGACGTGGGCGTTACAAATGGTATCATAGCCTTTCCCCAGCCGGAAGTGTGGTCGACAAGGACGTCGGACCCCTAAGCGTGGGTGATTGTGACAATCAGAATCCCGTGATCCACAGAGGGAAAGACCGGGTAAAAGTTGTGTAATCCCACATTGCCTGGGGAAGGTCAAGTGTGATGATTCTGAGACTGTGTAGGTATGGGACTACACAGTTGAAGATGGCTTAAATGGATTGATGGGTACTACCTATGATAACAAGATGCATCTTCTTTTCGGTAGCCCTTCACTTGAGAACTCCAAAGTTAAGCGTGTTTGACCTGGAGTAATCTCAAGATGGGTGACCTCTTGGGAAGTTTTCCTAGGAAGAGTGCAAGTGAGGACAAAGCACGTTGGAAAGACTCGTGTTGGTTTGTAGGACCAGTTGTCATTCCAAGAAGCAGCCATAGTGACATGGGGCGTTATAGAAGAGATATAATATCGCTGGTGTCGAAGGCCCTTCCATTTCATCTCATGGTACAATGACTTGAGGGCTGACAAGACCCTAAAAGAATTGGTCTAGAGCTAGAAGGGAGCGTGTCCGACGAAGTCCAAGAAATCCTAGAAGTAAGTCTTCAAGGGTAGCAAAGCCCCAGTCCTCATATGCTCGCGGCTCCAGTTGGCGAGCTTGACTTTACGGTCGGGATTGCCATCTCACGGGGCGTAGCAGCTCCTTTCGTTTGAGGTTGGCGGACAACTCATCAGTGTACCAGAGAGTTTAAGGCCACGATAGGCCAGCAGCTCGAATATATGGTTGGTGGACGTGACTGAGCTCCATTAGTGCTCAGCCTCGAAAAATTTCTCCTTTGAGGTAGGGACTGAAATAATTTGGGAGGTGAATGGATGAGCTGAAGAGTTCTCCATTATGGTAAAAGACAGGGCACCAGGTGGAAAGGCGACTACGACTTTAAGCTTGGGGTCTAAGGGAATGGGCCTAATCTTAGGGTCTAGGTCAGGATAAGCCGCCACTCGGGGTCTTTTCCACTTTTTCTCTTCGACCTAGTCTATTTGATGTCGAAAGTGATCTCGTATGTCTTCTTGCTCACTCCTCTCTTTGTGCTCGCAGATCAGTCACTGGTTTCGAGTAAAATGTGACTTAGGAATGGATGTTGATGGGTAATAAGGGATAAAAAGCTTGGGCCCCCACCGATTCTCAGAGTATTGAGACATCTAAAAATGAATAAAAAGGTGAGGGCCCATTATATAGAAAATCATAAGGAAATTATAATTTTGATAACTCGAGTTCGAAAGCTCGAGATAACAAGATTGCCTCAATCGAGACTGAAGGCTCGAAAGGGCGAGATTGAGTCAAATGTCATTCCTGAACTATTGTAAAGTTCGCGCATTGAGGATGCACCCATGCGAGAGTGGGGAGGTTAATACTAGTTTAAAAGAATCCCAGATTTTCAGAGAAAAAGTTTGCAGTTACTTGAAAAGGTGATATTTTTGGGATTCGTGCATTTAAAAACCTAAACAAAAACTCTATTTCTTAAGCTACACAAAACCATCCATTACTAGAAAAACTCCATTTTTACATGTTTGTACCAGAATTATTTTTGGTCTAAACCGTGATTATAGCTACTCCAAACCTACTTGGAGCAAAAGCTTGCCTAGTGCCAAAGTGAAGCCTTAAAAAAAAAAATTGGTAAAAACCAGTGAAGGTATTCTCATGAACAGAAGAAACACATAAAAAAAATTATATACCAAAGTAAGAGATTCAAGAACAGAAACATACACAAAGTTGTTCGTAGATATGATGAGATCATCGACTGAAGAAGCGGTTGCAAGAATGATTTCACAGAATCAAAGGTTGAAATAGTACTTTGCTTTTTGGGCTTTGAAAACATGCAAGGAAAACTTCGGTTCTTCCTTTCTTTTTCTCTGGTTTGTGTTATCTGAAGAAGTAAAAGTGAAGAACGAGGAAGAAGGTGGGGTATATATATACGTCAAAGAGGGATGTCAAAGGTCGAATTGATTCGAGTTGAGAAATGATCTGATGGATGGGGTTTAATTCTAACAATGGCGGTAAAAAAGGGTTATATGAAAGGATGTGTGCATAAATAGGGAGTACTTGAGTACTCTGGGTGTGCAATCCCTGAGTGACGCGTGTCCATACTCGAGTGTGGTAGGTGGCACGTTTTTTGAAAGATGAAGTTCAAAAGTTTCCTTCTCATAGGATTCGAACCAACACTTTTGAGGGGGCAAAATGTTACACCCAAATTTCGAAATCGTCATAAATGAGACTCGAAATGTAGGCTTGTAAAGTGTAAGCTCGAAAATGTCAAGTAAGGGCTCAACACTTGTATAAATTAACATGTTTCCTGATTTGTTCCTATTGGCGATCAAGCACCAGTTAAGAATGTTCGAGCTTAAGCATCAAGCTTGAAAGGATGGATCTTCTCCGGAGTATTTGAGAGCAATTACCTTCATTGCAAACTCGAAAATGTTGATCTTCGAGGGTTAAGATTGATGATATTGCTGGCTAAAGGTGAGGCTAACCAGAATAATGAGCTTATGATGTTGGTCGATCTCGAAAGTGTGTAAACTATATGTTCGAGGTCGGTAACCCAGTTTGGGGGCAGTGGCTTTTAGGAAATCTCTATTCCTTGGGGATTTGTTGATATGTGATAATTAATCCCGATTATCATGGAATATTACACGATTAGTATATTTAATTATATGTATTTCAAATTTGAATTGTAACTTTTCGAATTAAAAGGGAAAATATTTTGTAAACCAGTCTATAAATAAACTGGAGAATTTTATTTGTAGATACGCACAATTGTGTACTGAGAATACTCTACTAAATTGCTTTGTTAAAGTTTTAAGAGAATACCACCACTCAATAATATTGACTCGTGGACTATGCAGATTTTAACTGCTAAACCACGTAAAATCCTGATTGTTCTTATTTATTTTCTTAATTTAGTGTTTAGTGATCTTCAGATTTAAGTTGACGAAAAACAATGTCAACAACATACATATCGTTTTTATTTTATTTTATAAAAGTGTGTGATAATTTATTTTTTATCAAGTAATTGAAATTTTTCTTCATTAAATTTACCAAAGGACATTATGAGATAAATTAGAAACTAAAAATAGTTTATGCATGTATATTACTGTCTACAGTATGAATTTTTTATTCTTATTTTATTTCTATTATTAATTTTTTTAATCATTATTATATTTTATATATATATGTCATGTAGCCATGTAAATATATATATTTATGTTAACGTTGTGCTTGGAAGTCATATATGTAGATATTATTGATATAAATATTATATATATTTTTAAAAAAATGGTGAATATTTTTTATTAAAATTATAGATAATATATATATATATAACACAAATTAACGGATCAGTCAAGGAAATAATTAACAGGACAGCAAAATTGTGGTTTTCATGGAAAAAAAAAACCATTTTTTTAATAATAATATCGTTTTTATGATAGTTGTCGTTTTTCATTAAATTTATCGTTGTTGAAATGTTGTCGTTGTCTAGTTAAATTGCTGTTTGATAAAATCTTGTCGCTTTTAAAGTATACAGTCGTTTTCAAAAAATATTATCGTTTTCTGAGTAACATCAATCATTGTTCAAGAACTTGTCATTTATGATGAAAATTGACGTTTTATTGAAGAACATTGTCTGGGTAAAAGTTAGTACTCCATATTTTGGCAAATACTGACTCGTCTAACTTAATTTTTCGCTTTTTAATGTGTGTGTTTATATATATAGGAAATTTCTTTGGTAGGGCCTTCAAAAAGAGCCCTACCGTAGGGCTCTCAGTGTTTCTCGACCAGTGAATAGTTTTCGGCGCGACGTTTTTTATGACCGTGTATATTGTAGCTATTTAGACCATCAGTGCGATTTTCAGAAAATTCCGAATAGTTTATAGTACTGAAAACTTGGTTCAAATATGTTGTTGCACACGTGACTAATTTTTTTTATGCACGTAGAAATCAACATGTTTGAACCTAGTTTTCGGTACTGTAAACTATTCGGAATTTTCTGAAACTTTGCAGGATGCTTTAAATAGCTACAATATATACGGTCATAAAAAAAATTCGCGCCGAAAACTATTCACGGGTCGAGAAATACTGAGAGCCCTACCGGTAGGGCTTAAAGTGAAGCTCCTACATGAGAATTGTCATATATATATATATTGTTGACGCCGTTTTTCGTCAACAGTGAAAGGAGAGCACGTAAACAGTAACTAATAATGGCCAATTGAATTATAACAACACAAACACACAATTTTTACGTGGTTCAGCAGTTAAATCTGCCTAGTCCACGAGTCTCTGTTATTAAACTCAAGATTATCTCTGAAAATTCTTAAGCATGAATTCTTCAGAGTTTTCTCTCAAGGTTCAGAATTTCGGTCCATTACAATGGTGCATAACCTCTCTATTTATAGAGAAGGTTGCAGAATACTATCCCACATATTTTGGGTAGTTACTCTTTTTGTGTAAATAAAATAAATGGCTTTAAATGCCTATAATCAGACATAAAAGGAAACGTCCCCTGAAGACCAGGGGACGTATAACTGACCAAATAATATCCCACGATTCTAGGAGATTTTCAGTAATAAATGAGGATTACATCTCGTATGGACAACACTTATAGATATTCAAGGTTTTTACCATATATCTCCAAGGCCTTAGCTTCCCAGGTTTCTTGTCAGCTTTCGAGCTAGAGACATCTCCCGAGGTCACATGGCTTTCGAGATCGTCTGTGCGTCGAGCTCAGGACCTCTGATCCGAGGTCATCCCTGAGGATGGATGCGTCTCCGAAGATACCTTTCGAGATCATGAACATTTCGAGGTCACCATATTCGAGGTCATCTATGTCTTGCAGGCTCGATATTTAGTCCTGGAGCATACTCTAAACCTCACGAGTCCAATTGTTTGTGAATCCAACTTTCGAGGTCACATTTAACATGGCTCAAAAACTGGGTACAACATCTTGCCCCCTGAAAAGTATTTGTTCGAATCCTAAGAGAATGAAACTTTTGAACTACTTTCCTCGGGAACCATACCGTCATACGCTTTTTGAAAATGGACACGGGTCAGTCAGGTATTGCTCATTTTTGGTACTTGAGTACCTTGGGAACATGCCCACGATCATCCGTCTGCCACCTTTGGATCTAGCAAGGATTTCATTCAACGCCCCGGATTAATCCCCCTTTCCACCTATATATACGAGACCCCACTCTTCATCTTCTTTTTTATTTACGTTCACCAGAAGCAAGAAAAGAAGAAAAATCGAAACCAGAGACCTTCCTATAAAGCT
Organism: Humulus lupulus; assembly: GCF_963169125.1. Lineage (NCBI taxonomy): Eukaryota > Viridiplantae > Streptophyta > Magnoliopsida > Rosales > Cannabaceae > Humulus > Humulus lupulus. Next base: position 3,046,469 of record NC_084794.1, on the reverse strand, counting down.
TCTATCCCGTGCATGTTTTCTCGGCCAAAGAAACAAAGAAACCATGGTTTGTTCGAGTCCGTGAGTTCTTATTTGCAACCCCTCCTTCAGTCAACGATCTCTCTGCAATCGCCATTGTTGTGTAAGTATGCAATCTTTGTTTTCCATTTTGTTGGTTTTTGTTCATGCTGTTCTTGCTGTGTATGTGTATGTACTAGTTTACATTCTTAGCATAATACGATAGGAGGTTTCTATCCAATAGGCTCTTGGTTTTTTTTTTTTTTAACTCCCAACACAAAATTTACATCACTGGTTCATATTGCACCTAGCAAAAATATAGAATTTTACAAATATTACAAAAATATGGAAAATAGTTTGTTACGGTTTTGTAATCATCTGTTACAATTTTCTAGTTAGTGTGTAAATGTTGTTTATAAAATTGTAACATATAGTTACAAACTTGAAAATTTTAATTACAAATTTGTAAATTTTGGTTACAAAAAAATTGTATTGCTACAATTTTGTAAACTTTGTTTAAAAAAAAAAAGTCGTATTTACAATTATGGCACTCAATATATTTGTAATTTTTTATGGATTCCATATTTTTTTAGTATTTTCTTTTTAAATTTTAGGTATTTTTGTAAATTTCCCTATTATTTATAGGAATTTTTTCATAAATATGGTTTTTTAGCCATTAATATGCAAAAATATGGTAATTAAACTTTTTTTGGTTTGTATGGATAAATTTAATTAAAAAAATCAGATTATGGGAAAAAAAATATGGCATAATAATGATTTTTTTACAAAAATATGGGAAAAAAATCCCATAAAAAGGAATAAAAGTTTTAAAAAGCCATAAAATAATACTTGTAAAAAGAAACAGCCATATTTTTTAAAACTTAATTAAAAAACCTATATAAAATGTAATTTTCACTTATTTATACAGTTTGTTTAAGACAAAACTCATGTAAAGTTTCCATGAAAGTAGCTAACATATTGGCCGAGCTTGACTTATGGACTTCTTTTTACTGGGCCAGTCCATATGCCTTGATCCAGCTAGCTTATTTTTGAATTGGTATTATTATTATTATTATTATTATTATTATTATTATTATTATTAAATTCATAACATCTCCAATTGTTAAATGTTATATTTAGTACAAGTATTATGAATATTAAAAATATTTAACAAATGCACAATAAATTTATCTCTTTTATTTCTAAGTATTTGGTATCTTTGTTGATGGGATTCTGATTGATCGAAGATCATATAAAGATTTCATTCAAAGTCTCTAGTTGAAGCTTTTAATTAAGTCTCTTACTTTTCATTTGGGTTTGACAAGAAAATAAATAATAATAATTAAGTTTCTTACTTTTCACAGTGCAATGGGCACTAAGTTAAATTTTATTTAAGTTATAAAATATATGATTTTATTATTTTTAAATAATTGTCACTCTAAAATATTTTATTTTAATTTGCTTAATTAATTATTTATTTAATTTTATTTAAGTTTAAATCATGTTTACAATTTGTCGTTAAATATAAAAATATTATGTTAAAATTAGCGCGAAAAAAAATAAAAAATCGTTAAAACAAAAAATTTCTGAAATCTACACTTTTTATATAAAAGAGATGTGCATTGATATGTAATCTTTATTTATTTGGGCATTATATTTATATACCATAGCTACAATACTATTAATTATCTATCTTGTGCGAATATCTGATGACAGTGTTTAATCATGGTAGAATGGTTGATATATATCCTTCTTTATTAAATTAAAAAATTACTATATAACACTTGAAAAAACAACATCGAATGGGTTTTTAGTAATTGTATACAATTGTGACTAAGCACAATTATTGATGAGCCTACATAGTCTCAAAAAATTACACATGAAGTGAGCCGAAACTACACTTGTTAAATTTAAATTTTGTGGGATGAGTTTAGTAGCATTGATCGATGTTGATGTTAATTAGAAAAGAAAAAACTAGAACATAATTGTCCATATATATATATATATGGTATATAAAAATGATACTTAATCGGTTTAGTCTACTAATTAATTACCTACTCTATATTCTTTTGATACAATTAAAGCAACAAAAAATCCTAATTATTGGATTACATGGTGGACATAAAATTCAATTAGTAATAAAATAAAAAAGAAGTAGTTGACGCCGTTTTTCGTGAACTTAAAATGTAGAGCAAGTAAACAGTAAATAACTATGGTAAGAATAACACAATAAAACAATGAAAGTTTTTTACGTGGTTCATCAGTTAACTCTGCCTAGTCCACGAGTCCTTTTTATTAAGACTTAGGAAATCTTTAGAAATTCTTCAAGGATGAATTCTACAGAGGTCCTCTCAAGATTACAAAATTTCGGTCCCTTACAATGGTACATGACTTTTCTATTTATAGAGGAGATCTCAGAATACTATCTCACACGTTTCGGGAAGTTATTTTGTATATTAATAAATTTAATGGCTTTAAAGCCTGTAACTCCTATATACCATGAAACGTCCCCTGAAGATCAGGGGGCGTATAACCGACTAGTAAATATCCCTTTATTAGGGAAGTTACAACAATTAATATCTCTTGAAGGCATGGACTGCGTCTCTTTAAGTGACCTATTAAGCTGTTCGAGATCAGCAATCAGCATCATACCAGTCTAGGTCTCCGAATAAATTACAAGTTGCATTATTTTCCCCAAGACCAGCTCGGAGTGGGTAAATATCACCGAAAACCACCTTGTTTCGAGCTCACACTCATGCTAAGCTCAGACCTTTTGATCTGAGGCCACCCGACAATGGACGTCTTTCGATGTTCTTTCTTTCGAGCTTATAAGGACTTCGAGGCTACCCATCTTCGAGGTTGCCACCAACTTTGAAGATTTGGCGCCTAGATTGCGAACATGTATTCTAGCTATGGCGAGTTACACCTGACGAATCCGGCTTTCGAGGTCACAACTCTCAAGGCTCGAAATCTGGGTGTAACAGGGGTTATTTACGTTTTCTAGCCACCAACCGGGACTAAAATCCTAGTCCAATCTTGCTACATAATTAATCTTTATAAATAAAATTAATTATTTGTTGCAGATATATATCTGTTCTATATAATAAGTGTGTAGATACCGGAAATTCTTGGTTTTAACGACTTTCTATTTTTTTAATGTTAAATTTAACGGAATATTCTTATATTTAACAGAATATTTTTTATTTCATTGTAGTTTATAAACACCTAAACTTAAATAAAATAAAATAAATAATTAAAAAATAAAATATGATATTTTTGAGATATTTTACAATGATAATTATTTAAAAATAATAAATAATTAAAAAAATTAAAATTAGATATTTTCAGATATTTTACAATGATAATTATTTTTAAATAATAAATAATTAAACAAATTAAAATATAATATTTTTGAGATATTTTACAATGATAATTATTTAAAAATAATAAAATCATACGTTTTATAACTTAAATAAAATTTAATTAAAATTAAACTCACTTATTAGAATAATATCATATTAAACATATAATATAATCTACTGTAAATTAGCTACAAATTATTTTTTTTAATAAAATTAGCAAAAAACTTAAATTTAAAATTCACATATAATATTTAATATTACATTAAATATATAATATATAATGTTTTGTTGTTACTCCTAAATTAAAAAACTAAAACAAACATAAACTTAAACAAAAATAAATAAATTATTTAATTAAAATAAAATATTTATTTTAAAATTTATATGATATTAATAAAAATAATTAATAAATTCTATAAAGAAAACAAAAGAACTAGTATATATATATATATTATTGATGTGTAATCTTTGAATTAGACTGCAGCCAATAATAACTTTCTAAATGTAATGCTACATCCTATTGCTAGCTACAATGATTGATATAAAATCTGTTACATATATCGTAATTGAGTAATACGATGATATTTTGTGATTTATTAGGTTTTGGACTTTATTTTTATAAAAGAAGAGAAAACGATAGAAATAAAATTATTTGCTTATTTATTTAGGCCTGGGACTTTGAATTCTAAGAGGAAAAAAAAGAAATTCAAATGATTTTATTTTCTTTGTATGTGTAATCAATCACCAAAAAAAAAAATTTACTAATAGCCGCAGCTAAAAGTGATATTAATCCCAAAAATTTTATGTTGTTTTAAAGATTAGTGGTCATCCCATAACTCAAAATCACTCAAAGTTATAAATTTATGTTGTATACCAATATAAATATCGAAACAAGCACACGTACAATAAGTTGTTTGAATCTTGATTTTAGCATTTTAAATAATTTAGAATTTTCTAAAACTTTGTGAAAAATTCCATGTAACTTTATTATACACCGCATGTAAAAAAAAATAGATTTACAACTTATCGAAAATGCTATAAATATAAAGATCAACAATCACTACTCTATATATATTTTTATGTATAAACATATCTTTGATAGCCAGGAGTTGAAATTATTAGTGACAATTCGGTTTATTTTCTTATTGAAAAATTAAATCCATGGTACACACGATAAAAACAAAAATAAAGTTTCTACGATGGAAAAGTATACATGCAAATATATACCACATGAATTAATCATGAAGTGTCAAAACATATATACGAATATTACAAATAAATAAAGAAGATAATCGATCAGAACACAACATACTATATGTGAATTGTTTTTGTAATAACTAATAATATATTAACAAAATAATTGGATCAGCCTATTCCACAAATTTTTAGATTGCTGATCTATCCTCACGATCAGTCTTTCTTTTCCGAGAAAGTATTTCCGCAACCCTACACCAAAATAAATAATTAATTATAATTTGCATAATTAAAAAGTATGTACATGTATGAATTTTGTATGATGACGTACATTATAGTTATAACAAATATTTCGTTAAATTTTTAAAAATTTTGAATAATTTATTATATCAAAATCAGAGTTCAAATAGTGAGTTACACGTATGTTTGATTTTTTTTATGCACGTAAGAAACAAACTATTTGAACTTTAATTTCGGCACTGTAAATTATTCAGAATTTCTTAAAAAATTAGTAAGATGCTTAATATAATTCTCATTAACACAAATCTTATTATTCAATTTTTCTCTCGTGATAGCAGGTCAACAATAATAACTTATATTTGTACTATGATATATAAGTCTCAATCCTATGCAAATTTTCTACAACTCTGTGATAAATAAACATAAGATAGGCATTAAGATTAACAACCCTAAAACTAGACAGGCCACACAGGTACTCTCGTCCTAATATGAAATCTTTGTTTATTCAATTACAGTATATTCAATTCTCACTTCTCAGATTTCAAAATAAAATCATATATTTCATGTCAATAGTGATCAATCATTCACAAGCATTAGATTCAAATTGAATAAATCACAAGATAAAATTGAAATCATAAAACTTGCATTAATTTAAAATAAAGGTTCAGGAGAATCCATTAACACCCTAGAAAAATAGTTTAGTTCATGACAAAATTCATAATAACCATTGGAGAAATAAAAAGCATCCCAAAATACAAAATCCAAAGTAGAAAAGAAGAAAACTGTGATGAATTCTTTGATTCCACTTGCAATCCTCCACAATGTGCCTCCAGCCGTCTTCTATGGCTTAATCCCCCTTAAAAACATCATTAAGAAAGCTTTTATAATCCCTAATTAATTCTGTGCGAAAAGACAAAATTGTCCTTGAAAAATGTCATAAATTTGGCTTCCATACCGACTGGCGTCGCGACTCTAGTGCATTTTTCGATCCAGATTTCCTCTCAGGATTTTGTAGCACTGCAGCGCTGTCTGATAGAGCTGCAGCTCTAATTCTGATTTTAATAGAGCCTCAGCTCTGTCTGATAAAGCTGCAACTCTAATTCTGATAGATTCTTTTCTTCTTCTCTGAAACTCTTAGGGCTGCGACTCTACACCATAGAGCTGCGGCTCTAATTCCAATTTTTCACCAAATCATCAATTTGACCCCCGGTTACGCCTAGTTTCCATTCCTTAGCCCGTTTTACACTGTTTCTTCAAGAATTAAGCGATTTTCCTCCAATTTCAAACGATTTCCTTAATAACCACACTTAATCCTGAAAAACACAATAAACACTGGCATAATATCACACAAAAACAAATAAAAGACTAAAATTGCATCTTAAAACATGCCATAAAAACATACCAAAACTAGTCCTAACACTAGCCTAATCGAATGCCTTGGGAAAAACGCGTAGAATGATCAATAAAGAAGGTATTTTCTTATTTGAAATGTATTCTCATTAATTATTTTGTTATTTTATTATTACTTGTCATGCATTAAACGACATACCAAAATTATGTATTTATACATTAGGATCAATCCTATGTTTTAATAAAAATGGGTTATAACTTAGATGTTATATATATACCACCAATAAAACCTAACCAAAAAATTATCTGAAAATTTATATTTTTAACTCTCCTGATCTTTATTTATTTTTACCATAAAATTAAATTTTATAAAAAAAATAATATTTGCAAAGAAAATAAGAACACATCAGCAGAGAAACAGTAGCATTTTAATTACAAAAATCACTATTAAAAAAATTAACTAAAATAATAAATATAAGAGTTTTAGGAAAAAAAAACTCTTAAACAAAAAAAATTAAGAATTTTGTGAAAACAAACAAATAATATTAGAACTTGATTACTTAATTATTAATTTTGTTTCAAGAATTGAATTGTGAAACAACGAAAACTAATAATATTTATCCTAAAATCTTCAAATATAATGAATATGGTGTCTTACTAATTGAGACATAATTATTTTACATTAGTGGAGAGATTTGAATTTTTTTCCTTTATGAATCAACAATTTGAAGTTTTACACATGTTTTTTACAATATCATAGCAGGCTTTCTGTTTTTTTACTTTAGGTTCATGATAAATTACTCATAATCCAAAAACCAAGTAGCTACTATAATAATAGAATCAGTAGCAGTAGCGAGTAGAGAAAAGCTACAGTTGTAATGACCAAACTACTCTAGACTTTGGACTATTAATGACTACTATACATAGACATTAACTTTTAATAAAACTTACAAGTGAAATAACCATAACTTCATTAAAAACTTGTAAAACAAATATTAAACTACATAAAATTTAAAGTAGGATATGGGATCCCATTGTTTTTAAAATAAAAACATAACATAATTTTAAATAAATGGGTTACATAATAAGTCCGGAAAATACATATAAAATTTAAAGAGACTTCATCCTCAAATCGAACTCTCGGTCATTTGATTACATTCCGCCTCAATACACATCCCCAAGCTTCCAAAAACCTTTCCCGCCACCAAAGCTATTTTCCTGCACATATAAACATAAAGGAGTGAGCTTAATGTCCAACAAGGAAAATCTAACACATAAATCATATACATAAAATTCATATTAACATATACTAAAAACATATCATAACATATGTCACATATACTATAATGACCATTATTACTTGGGGTCCCATAAACTAAACAAGTCATATGCCCATTAGATTTGTGAGGCTTGCTAGCTAAGCAAGTCATATGCCCATAAATTTATTGGGGCTTGTTAGTTGTACAGGTCATATGCCCAAGTCTACAAACATACATAACACACAAATCATAAGTTAACATAACACATAAATCATAAGATAACATATGGCATAACACATAATATCATATCCTATTTTCCTTATAAAAAGTACCGGGATATGAGAACAGGTTTGGGACTTTGGAACTCTCCTAAAAACCACAAATGAAAGGGTGAGTATACTGAAGAAAGAGGAATGAAAAGAATGGACGAACTATACCATCAAGAATATACTTACCAAAAACCTTATGTTCAAGATCTTAGATTTCCTATCCAAGAACAAAGAATAAAGTTAGGGTGCTGAGTAGAAAACTATAAGAACTTAAGGAAAACAATACCAAAATGAACTAAAGTTTGGAATACCTTGAATGCTTCTATGACCGATCTAAACCTTGAACCGAAATGTGCTATAAACCTTACTTCCCAAGTGTTTGGTAAGTTTATAATGATTAAGCTTATAATCTCCAACCCAAGTATTTACACTCTCAAAATAACCTAGCAGCTTGCAACTTCTGAACTTAGCTTGATGAATGAATAAATGGCTGAGTACTAGGTCCTATTTATAGAGTTCAAGAATGAAAAGATCTTCATTTAACTTGAATAAAATAATGGCTTTTTAAGTGAAAAATATTTGAATTATCGTTCAGCAGAGGCTGAAGACTCGGTCAGAAAGATGTTGGACTTATCAAGAGGTTAAAGATTAAGATGAGAATGTTTTCAAAAACATTCAAAAATATACCAAAGGAGCCGATATATCGCCCCTTGTAGGTGATATATCGCCTGGGCCAGCATGCCCGAGGCACGTCGAGGTGATCGTGCGAAGTTACGTGTTTTTCGTATCCCCGTACTGCGATATATCGGTATACGCTGAATATTTAAACACGAAATTGCACAATTTCAGCTTAATTTGAATTGAGTAAACAGCCTTGACTAAGTCTTCTAACGTTTTCAAAGCTGCTGACAGGCCCTATGATATTCAAATATTACTCTTAATAAATTTATTCCTCAAAAATACTTAATTATCATTAAGCATACACATGAAAAGTGTTACTTTCTTATTGGGTCTATCTAAACCTTATAATATAATAAATATCACCATCAATATCAGTCATATTAATCAAACCTTAGGTTAAAATTAATATTCTTAAACTATAGGTTAAACTTAGAAAATCTACACGTGTTACTATGAGTGTCCAATTAAATCCCGGTCTAAACCAAAATCCACAGTCATAAAAATACTACTATTATTACTATTATTACTACTATCTAACTAGCTAAGTAAAGTTCTTGGACTCTACAACAGTATAGGAAGCTGATGACTCGACAAATTAAGGTCACCTAAGATAAAATATAACTTAATGGTGGAAAAACTAGTTAAGTGCATACAAATCTTACACTTAAATATCTATGTCAAAATTTTGACGGCAAAATTACTCAAGTAGTTACAATTATGTAAGTCCAATATCTATGTAAAAATTTTGACGACAAAACTACTTAAGTAGTAGATTTTTTTGCACTTAACTCCTTATTGTTAAGTCAACACTACAATAAAAAAGGCAATTTGCGTCAGTTTATAACTGCCACAATTGAGTTTTTGCGTCAGTTTAATATGTGACGCAATTGCCCATGATGCAAACCAGAGTAGCATTTGCGTCAGTTGGACACTGTCACAAATCTGGCGTTTGATCATTAAAATTATTTCAAAAAATCGAAGAACGCTTACAATCTTCTTCACCACCTCTCGAGCTTCTTCACTAATGACTTCTCCTTTCTTATTCATTCGTGCCCGTGTCCACATCTCAACTTTGTCATATTCGGTCAACTCATGACCTAATTCATCTTCCATTTGTTGCTCTACCAGTGCATAACCGCCACGCCCTGAGTGATGTGGATACTTGTACTGAGACCGAGCATCTTATATTTGTTTTCTCATCTCTTCCCAATCTGGAGTTAGTCTTTTTGCAACAAATTTTTTCCAATCTTTAGGGTCGTAATATTCGATGTACTCTAGTGGCGGATTGGCAAGAAGCTCAGGAGCTACATTCTTATTTACGTAAATAAGATCTTTTGTTAGTCTTGTTTTCTAATTTCTCCATGTTTTTCCTGCCTCTTTTAGTACGTTTGTTTTAGCAGAATTTGGAAGTTTGAACGTAGTCTGCACAAACGAACCAAAAAATATTAAAAAATTTTCAATATATCAATTTGTTAGGATAAATTTAATAGTTAACACCATAACTTACCTGTATTTGACCCCATAAAGTCTCCTTTTTATCCTTCGGCATTTGTTTCCAATTGTCGATATCTAAAGGAAGGGTTGTGCATGATAGAAGGCCGATGGTGCTGTTCATCTTGATCCCCCCTTTTCCCATCGCTCGACCAAAACGATTGTACTCGACCTCATAATTACGCCCCTCACTTCTTGCTTTGAATACATCACTGCAAGTCGATTTGCCCCTATACTTCTTATCTTGTGTATTTGTTAGTGTGGTAACATTAATCCTCTTGTCTTGAGGCCTCAAGGCCAATAGCATCATCATCAACAAACGGATCGCCCTCATCAGCATGTGATGGATCCATAATCAATAAATATGCAATTAAGTAAACAAAAATATTATCTAGTATAAACTTCAAAAAATACATAAAAACAAAATTACAAAATTAATATATATATACCTTTAATTATCTACCCACGACCCTTCACCATTCTCGCGTATATAGTCATCATCATTATCAATGGTGACACCAATAGGCGGTGAAGCAATGGTAAATGTTTCTTGTTCAAGTATAATGTCATCGCTCCCAGACTCTTTGATCAGATAATCTTTCGGTTGACTTGTTAGAACAACTGACCATCGAGCATCTACTGGATCACTCACATAAAACACTTGCTTGGCTTGTGACACCATTATAAAGCGGCCAGATTTATGTCCTATTCTGTTTAAGTCCACCAATGTGAATCCTAGGTCATCTGTTTTGACCCCATTATCACTTTTCACCCAATCACACAAGAAGACAGGAATTCGAATAGTCACATAATCTAGTTCCCAAATTTCTTTGATCACCCCATAAAATGTCATATCACAATTTATGGGATTTTTATCTTTGGAACTAGATATTTGAAAAGTCTGGGCGATAATAGTAACACCACTATTTTGTGTCTTTCTAATATTATCACGTTCCATGGTGTTGAATTGAATATCGTGAATATAATAAGATTGATACTTAATTACACTCATTGAAGGACCTCGTGCTATCCATTTTAGTGTTTCAGACACTTTGTTTGTGGTGTTATTCAGAACCTAGAATACAATAAAAATTAAACAAAGTATATTAAATTCTAACAAGCTAACATACATAAACAACACTCAAACAAGAACAACACAAGTATTTTACCTCATTCTCGAACCAAGTGCTAAAATTTCGATAATGTTCATCTTGTACCCATTTTTTATTCCGAGACTTATTGAGATAAGTAGTCTTGATTCAATTGAAATGTTCTCTTCAAGAAAAATTATTTATATCATTGTCAATATAATGAAAGATAAAAATAAGGTTGATCATGCATATGTATGAGAACTTGCTCGATGTATTGTTGAACATCATCAATATTTTGTAAGACTAGGCGATGTGCTTCATCTCTATCGGGTTTATTTACTTCAGAAACAACACCACCTCTACCACCTTTACTTAACTCATTTTTAGAAAAACATAGTCCAATTCTCGCAATACCTGATAAGTATTCTGAGCAGAACTCCATTGCTTCTTCAACAATGTAGGATTCAACTATGCAACCCCCAGGTCTACTTCTATTTCTAACATAATCTTTTAAAACCTTCATATACCGTTCAAATGGGTACATCCATCTCAAGTATACTGGTCAACACAATTTTACTTCTATCATATTTCCCAAAATTTAAATAAACCTATATTCATCACATAAATACAACAAATCGAGTAATCAATCAAATATGCACAATTACAGCCTTATATCACCACAGCACACAGTCTCAGATCCTATCTCCACTATTTTATAATTCGTACATGCTACTAAGTTCAATATATTAATTATATATTAAGGTTTAAAATATTATCTCTAATATAAAATCCTCCAAAGCTTGATCTCACCAACAAAGTTGTCAACAAAATACCTACTCAAATATAACAATATACAAAAAAATAATAAAAAAGTTAACAAAATATAAAGAAAAATATCATAAAGCTATATTGTAACTAAATAAACAATAAAATGCTTAAAGAAAACAAATTATTTGTTATATGTACTCATTTGTTTACTTAAACCCGAAATAAAATTTTTTTTAAAAAAAAGTTAACAACTCACATAAATAAAAATCGACTATAAATATCCTAACTAAATCAATAATAAAATATAACTTAAAAAAACAAACAAATTTAATATATACCTATTTAACCAATTAAACCCAAAATTTAAAAATAATTTTAAAAAGTTAACAAAATATAAACAAAAATTTACTAATAATAATCAAACTAAACAATTCATAAAATGAAACTTATACAAAATATATACATTAATCTATATATACATACTCATTTACATAGTAAATTCGAAAATTAATTAAATTTTAAAAAAAAGTTAATAAAACTATGTAAAAATTAATAATCCGAAATATAGTCAATTTATAAAAAAAAAATTCACAAAAATTATATTTAAATCATAAAAATTAATAAAATTACACTTACTTGTGGTAATTGAGCAATGTGGGTTCTTGATGTAGAAAACCCAAAAAAACCAATAAAGATTATGGGTTTTCAAACTAGCTATAATCTTCAAAAAACAAAATCTATACAAAAAAATCCAAAAAAATGATATATAAGTTTCATAAACATATATAAATCATTATTTTAACATTAAAATTGAAAGAAAAAAAAAGGCTAAAAACGTACCTAAATGTGGAGAACTTCGGTTGGGCGCTGCTGGTTTGGGAAGAAAACGCTCCCTGAAACGATTTGAGTGAAATGGGGCTCGGCTGGGGACGAAGAGGGGTTCTATAATGGAGGCCCAGTTGCGTCAGTGGCCCACTGACGGTAACAGAGCGTTTGCGTCAGTGCACCAGTGACGCAAATGCTCCGTTACCGTCAGTGGGCCACTGACGCCGTTAACGACCCATTTGCGTCAGTGCCCCACTAACGCAAACGGTCCCATTAAACAGTGTCAGTGTACGTTATGACGCAATTGGGCCCTCATTTGTGGCAGTGTCCAACTGCCACAAATGCTAATTCTTGGTCAACTGCGTTGACTGACGCGTTTGATTGACACAATTGCCCTTTTTTGTAGTAGTGCAATTATTGAAATTAACTCTATGAGACACGTGATAGCCTTCAATTCATCCAAAATAAATAAAAATATTAAAAAATTCAGGAAAAAATAAAAAAATGTTTTAATTCCTAAAAGTTTAATTTTTAAATATTTTAAAAATAATTAAAAATTCAGAAAAAATAAAATAAAATATTTCAAATTCCAAAAAATTAACACTAAGTATTTTTAAAATAAAATACAATAATTTATTGAAAAATCTAAATAATATCGTAAAAATTTCACTTTGATTTTGATTAAAATCTCAATGCAATCTAATTTCATGTTGGATGATTTCTATTTAGATTTTTTTATTAAATTAATGTTATTTTTTAATTTTTAAAATACATGTTTTAATGGAGGCTGTGTCACGTGTCACATATGATTAGTTTTAAGCATTGACTTAATTATAACAAGAGGAAGTTAAGTGCAAAAAAGTTCACTAAAATAGTTTATCGGTCCAAAATTTTACATGAGTATTTAACTCACAGAATTATAACTACTAGTATTTAGTTGTAAGAATTGTAACTATTTCAGAAGTTTATAAATAAAAACAAAAGGAGAAACACATTAAAACCAACCATAAAATCCATTATATATATGTGAACCAAGTCAGATAGATATCCTTATTACATTACATGCATTAATAAACGAAACAAAAGCACTACTACATAATAATCCCAGCAAATAAGACACAAACGACACCTAACATGCATGGTGACATGTAAGAGCCAATTTATTTGAGTAAAACTAGAAATAAAGCATGTTCACTCTGTGCTTACGTAAAAGTAGTAGTCGAACAATGCTAAGCGCGCGTACTTAGAAAGGGAGACAGCCACACGATTCAATTATTAGTGATGAGCAATGAGAGGACCATCAATGTGGCAACACTTATAACTAATGTAAGTCTCCATGGTGCGAGTGCATTCTGGGCATTTCATTCTATCTGGGGCCTTTCCGCCAACGGTAGGGACATCAAGCCGGCAGCAAGGGCGAATAGTGTGAGTGACCTGTGTGTGAAACTCTTTGAAAGCAACCTCGAAGCCCTTCACCTTAATGACTTCCTTCCACTGTTCAAAGTCCTCAATTACCTTCAGAAAAGCTGAGCCATGGCCGGTTGTCACCACCGCAGACCCTTTGCTAAGAACAGCCCAACCACTCTCGTTCTTGTACGAAAGAAGCTTTTGGATCTCTTGAGTCACCGGGTCAAGTTCCTTGTGATCCTTAGTGAAGAACAAGCTCTCTATTCCAGTCCAGAACCGAGTTAGAATGCCATGGTCTTCTCCTCCTTTGGCTGTCTTTCCCACGCAGAACAGTTCGATGTTGATTTTCGCACCCTTGATGAAGGGATCACTCTGAAGAGCAGTTACATTCTTGGTGAATGTTTGGATGAAATCATTGTCTTTTCCTCCATATAAGAAGATGTACTTCTCCTCTTTCATCTGTGATCATAATTGATCAACAAAAGATTAATAGTACGTCTTACCTTATCATAATCATTATTCAACAAAGACCTGAAGACTGTGATATATAATTTCTAACTGTATGTACTTTTTAACATGTGAATATCTGATAAACTCAACTCTAGTGCCATACATCATATATTATGTATCAAAACGATTACAAAAGATAAACATTACCAGAGTGCCTGTAGTTGGGTGGGCGTTGTTGAGAACAGAACCAATCCAATGTCTTTCCTTGGCGATGATTTCCTCAGCTTTCTTATCAAAAGGAAAGGCCTTGAGACCCCACACACGAATAAGATGAAGTGCATTGAGATTCTCCACCTTCCCTTGAGGGGTAGTCACCACCAACATAGGCTTGCCCTTGTATTGCCAATTTTCCTTGATGAATCTAATTCCTGCGAGTGGAGAAAATAGCTGCAAACTGTACCATGGCATCTTGGTCCGCAAAATTTCATACTTCTTCTTTAGCTCATCGGTCCACTGCTCCACAATGGGAATCCATACAATTGTGTAGCTTTTTTCCTTCTTTGATACTAAGTCGTAAACTGGTTTGAGAATGGAAATATCTTCTTCTGTTATGTCTAGGCCAGCAAAGAACATGAATACATTCTTCCTCCTCAGCACATCAATGTTCACCTGGTTAAAGAGTAATATCAATATGGTTAATATATAATTATAGATTTATTTTCCTGCACATACACTTGTGACTCTTTCTAGTACCATTATATTAAATTACCGTTCTGTTTGTAGAACCATCAATTAGTGGCTTCCCAACATCAAATTTGTAAAACACCAAAGCCTTGAAAATCTCCATGATTTCAGTTGGAGTAAGGATAAGCTTACAGAGCCTCCTGTAAGCCTCAGCCTCCGCTGCATATATAGTACACAGATTATACAAACACAATTCAGCTTATTATAAAAGCAAACCCAATTATATATATGATATATATATATATTATAGAATAATTAAGAACTCTCAATTACCAAGTTGTCTTCTGCAAACATTCAGCTGCATAGTGAGCTGGTTGAAGATGAAGCTGATTTTTTGTGAATAGGGAGACAAATCATATGCTCTGTCCGGCCTGGTGTACATATATTATATTAAGCAACAACGATATGACAAATTATATAAGAAGATTTATTATAAGAACAAGGTACTTACTCATCACTTATGAGAATGCCGAGCTTGGTAGCACATGCTGCAATAGTTAGAATAGCCCAATAGACATAGAGTGGCATAAGGTCCAAGGCAATGGACAATCCGGGAATGTACTTGAGGTCATAACCAATAGAGAGCTTCTCAAACTCATCAAAGATTGCGATGACTCTCATGGTGAGCTTAATGAGGCTGTTGAGCTCAAGAATTGTTTGCCGGCGTTTCTGGAGCTCAGAAGTCATGATTAGTCCAGGCACTCTTTTGAGGAGCCCCAATTTTTTGGCTAGTGGGTCCGAATGGTAATGATGGGCGATTAGCCAGAAGTCCCCAAATTCAAATGCGAAAGCCGCAAGTGCCAAAACGGCCTTTGCTTCCCACGTATAGTTTGACAGTTTGTTAAGAATCGCTAGTGTTGTCTCGTGTGCAGTTTCCTCGTTCGGAGCTTTGCATGAGAGCTTTAATAGGTAGAGATCAATTTCAGACAAAGTTTACTTCTCAAAGAGAACAAATTAATCAAAATTAGTATTGAGGGTGACACGTTTACCTCGTTATTGATGGCCTTGAGCGTGCACAGGGGAACACTCAGGTTACCTTTGCTGTGCTTCTCCTCAATATTGTCCACGTGAACGTGAACTCCCTGTAATTAGTTACATCAGATACTGAACTATATATATATATATATATACATATAGATAGATAGAATAAACAACAATATGTAACATGTAATATATATTTATGTGGATGTCTGCACCTGCACAATTTTGTCAATAATTTGGGAGGAACGCATAAGAACGTTTTCGACGACGACGAAAAGAGAGTCTTCGTCGAAAGATTTTTCAGCATGGACATGAGTGCCATAGACAAGGTCAATGATTTTCTTATCAGACATGGTGAAGATGTTTGTGGCCTCGCCCTCAATGTGATGGTGCACATGAGAAACGGTACTCTCCACTTTCGAAACGACACCTTGGACTGCGTTCAACATGGTGATGATGATAGATAGAGATGAAGTAAAGTTTTGGGGAGAGAGAGCGCTCTGTAACTCGTTACTAGCTTGGTGATGGTTTGCAGTGTGGCTTGAGCTCGAGAAATCTTGTTCTATTTATAGCCATTTTCTGGTCTTGTTATTTTTATCTGCTCTGTTCACACCACGCTTTTTTCTTCTTTGCCTGTGGAATAGACCACGTGAAACATGATGTAAAATTAGATGGTAAGAACGCTCAGAGTTATATTCAAATTTCATACGAATTAGGTATTTCTATATTTTGAAATTATATATATTTACTCCTAAAAATTAATCGAACTACCAAATTTAAATTCTATTACTTAATAATTATATATTATTAATTGTAGTTCGAGATAAATATTTATCAAATTTAAGTTTAAGATACCAAATATAATAAAATGGTATTTTGCTCCAATATACAAAGTATTATATGAGTATTATTGAAAAAAGATGTTACCAAAATCATATTTTATAAATGAGTATTGATATTTGGCACCTTAAGGTGTTCAACACCACATAATGTTGCACATCATAATTAGCTAGCGATACTTTATAATACTTATTAAATTCAAATATATGCAACCTGATACCACCTGATATTGAATTTTACTAATAGTAATATACCACCTCTTTTTGGTGTTGGGCACCACTTGTGCTCCATACCAATTCTCTTTACAAAAGCATTGTATACTAAATGAATAAATTCTCGAATTTTTATAAGATTTTGGAAATATCAATTTTTTTTATTCTTACTTATACAAATGAATTTTTTTTTTTTACTTAAGTGAGGGGTACTGCCTTTAAAATAATGAAGGGCATTGCATGTGTCAGAGTTTCTTGCTTTAAATTAAAAGATAACGCATGAGTCTGAAAGAGTTCAAAGAACTATGGAAATGTATAGAGCAAAAATGGGAGAGATAGAAAATGTAGGCTAGAGAGAAAATCAATAAATGTAAAGTTTAGGATTCTAGTATATCATTATTATTAATGAGTAGTTTAGGTTAACTCTACGCTTGATATTTAAAGGATTTAATTATAAGAAATTATAAATACTACAATTGTCCTCTCTTTGGACACAAGCACATGATATTGTTTCCATATTATTTTTATTATTTGTGGTAAAAATTAGAAAGTAGTTTAAAGGTTAAATTTTACTGATTATGAAGTTTTTTTTTTTTTTTTTTGGAGTAAAGCATATTGTGATGACATATGTAAGCAATTGTAGAAATAGCTCATTTAGAATAAAAATGATTAGTTTTATTTTTTATTTTAATTTTTTATGCTATTGTGTTCACAATTGTTGCCAATTCTATTTATTAATAATAAATTTTTAATATAATTATAGGGGACGGTTACGGTGTTGACAAAAATGGGTTTCAGTATGTGGAAAAGTATTGTAAAACTTTAATCAAACTAACTTTGACTTGATTAAACAAATATTATCAATGTACATTATAACCGCATGATCAAATTACATTATTAAAATTGTTTAACTAATCTAATCCATTTACCTATACACTAGATGTCCTCGTTCTACTATATTGTTAATTAATTTAGAGTTGTTTTGTTTTACTATGAAATGAACATAACTGTTATAAAATTAAAAATCCAGGAATAAATCGTAGAATTTTGAGGTTTAGAGATGTAATGGAAATAAGTGTTATAATATCAAATTCACAGAGTAAAATGCATTGTTAAATACTCTTATCTCAAAGTATTAAAACGTGACAATAGTTTGTAACTACTTTGTTTGTCTCCATCCAATTAAATGAAATTATTATCAAAAAGAAAATCATAGTACGTAGTAAAAGTAATAGCTCTTCATAAGGTACGAGACAATTTTTTTTTCTAACAATCAATAAATGTATAATTATTATCTTTTTAAATCGAAGAATTCTCTCCAACCACACCTCGTATTCATTTATAAACGAAACTTTGTAGTAAAAATTTAATTAGATGTACTGAAAATTTGCTGCTAATACTAAGCTATAATCATGCATTTCACTTGTAACACTTTTACATATCTTATTATGATTTTTATTTTGTTCCCGATCAGAAATACTGTCGGATCACTACAAGAATAAAGGCTATTAGTGGCGGACCGAGTCCGTATTTTTTAAAATTATATTATGAATTATTTTTTAAAATAATTAAATTTAATAAATATTAATTTATTAATTTATTTCAAATAAATTTTAAAATATATTATAAAAACAATATTAGCGGCGGACCCCGCGGTTAATAATACTGAATCTGACATATGTATTAGCGGCGAGTTCCGCCGCTAATATCCACTGCTAATAATATGCTATTAGCGACGGGTGTATCAGTTCGTCGCTAATATTAGTTATTAGCGACAAATAATTTGGCGTGGGGCATTAACAGCGGATGTCCTCCTTATTAGCGGCGGAATCCCCTGCCGCTAATGTGTTCAATTCTTGTGTTCCAAATAATTGAATTTTTATTGTACATCCTGACTCTGGTAATCCACTCCTGGTCGGAATTCCGACCAACAGGAGGGCATCGCGCAGGTTTTTGTTTGTTGAAAAGGCCATAACCATTGCTTTCTGTTCTCCAGATTTGGCAAGGATCAGGCAAACTACTAAACAAAGTTCGGCTGTGGATCCCTAGGTTGCAAGGTACGCGACTAATGGGCAAAATGATGTGCAACCCATATAACAAAAACAACCAGAACAACTAGAAAGAGAGCAGCTCGAGCAATAACAATAACCACAAGGGCAGCCGCAAGATGTGCCTTTTGATGAGAATGAATTTGACAACGAGAAGATAACCGATGTCTTAAGACTCGTCGCAAAAATAAAAGCACGCTCAAGGAGGCCACTTAATATATAATTGTGAGAAAATAAAATAAATACGAAACTATAAAAAAAATTCTCGCTAATGATATAAAATTATTGTAAAACGTTAATCAAACTAACTTTGACTTGATTAAACAAATATTTTGAATGTTCATTATAACCGCATGATCAAATTACATTATTAAAATTGTTTAACTAATCTAATCCAGTTACCTATACACTAGATGTCCTCGTTCTACTATATTGTTAATTAATTTAGAGTTGTTTTGTTTTACTATGAAATGAACTTAACTGTTATAAAATTAAAAATCCAGGAATAAATTGTAGAATTTTGAGGTTTAGAGATCTAATGGAAATAAGTGTTATAATTCAAATTCACAGAGTAAAATGCGCATTGTTAAATACTCTTATCTCAAAGTATTAAAAACGTGATAATAATTTGTAACTACTTTGTTTGTCTCCATCCAATTAAATAAAATTATTATCAAAAAGAAAATCATAGTACGTAGTAAAAGTAATAGCTCTTTATAAGGTATGAGACAAATTTTTTTCTAACAATCAATAAATGTCCAAATAAATGTATAATTATTATCTTTTTGAATTGACGAATTCTCCCCAACCACACCTCCGTATTCATTTATAAACTAAACTTTGTAGTAAAAAATTAATTAGATGTACTGAAAATTTGCTGCTAATACTAAGTTATAGTCATGCATTTCACTTGCAACACTTTTACATATCTTTGTAGAGTGGCTAATAAATTTTATTTGTGACCTTAATTAACCTAGTTAATTAGGGTAAAATGGCAGGATTTAATTTTATTTGTGTATGATAACTAAATGCATGTCTTTAATAATTTTGTTTAATTTTGCTTTAAAAAACATATGAAAATCAGAAAAGGAAAAAATATGTATATAAAAAGTCATTTGTGTATAGGACTAATTGGGTAGAGTTGTAGCTTATTCAACAATTAGGTTTAGGTGTAGAAAAATTAAGCATGAAGTTTAAATATTTGGTAAGTATAATTCAAAAATTATTTTATTAATTTGATAAAATTGTGATTTGTAGATATAAATTAGTAAAATAAAGAACATTATAAAGTATTGATAATAAATAAAAATATAAATACTTTCAATTCATGGAAGAAAATAAAAAAAATTTATTATTTAAACATGTTTTTTTTATGCTAAGAGATGGGAGATTCAAATTTGGGACCTCCTCCTTGTGGGAGGATGGGTAGTACCGGTAAAATATGTTTATGACTACATTTAAATATGTTTTAAAATTCATTTTTAATTATTTTTTATTTTTATTATTATATTTATTCATTTGAAATATTTTTAATTTAAATAATTTGTTTAATAAAATAACTATCAATTCATCTATAAACTAAAATTTAAAATTGGACTGTACCATTTTAGATTCTAACTTTAATTTTTGCAAAAGCTCTTTAATAAGTTGCTCTTGTGTCTATTTATAAAACAAATTTATTGTAAAACTTTTTTGAAAATACACTCTTATATTTACTAAATTTTTTTACCAAATTGATCCTAATATTTAATCCAAGTCCAATCAATATAAACCTACCACTATCCAATTTTATTATTAGTTTTTTTTTTTTTAAAAGATGGGACTAGTTAATAATTTATAATGTTTAATAATGGTTTATTTAAAAAGTGCAAATCTTATTAAATAAGTCTCAAACTATTAATTGAAAAAAAAAAATTAGATAATTAGATTGGATTGACGAGTAGATAACTTTATTTTACGAAATTGATAAATTTATATATAATTACTAAGTAAAATAATGTACAATGTACGTTTGCTTAATTTTATTTAGAAAATGAATTAATTTAATTTTATTATGTTTTTTTAATTGTCATATAAATTTTAAATAAATAAAAAATGTCATATATTATAAATGAATTATTAAAAATTGTTAAACCAAAAAGACACTTTTTACATACAAAAATATGTTAAATTCTAATTTTCAAATTAAATACTTTTTTCTCATTTCTTTTAGAAAGTATACCCATAAATTTCAATACAATAAAATATTAAAAAAAACTAAATTAAAACTATGAATTTAAAAAGTTTATTTGATCATATTTTAATTATTTCATTTAATAAAATTTTAGAGGCAACAAAATTTATATATAAATATATATTATTTAATTAATGGCTTGAGTAATTGAAGTAAGTAATTTCTCATTAAAAAAACTAAATGGTAAAATAAGAAAATATGTATATTTATGTCTTATTTTATTATTACACATATGTTTAGATTAAAAAAAATATATGAAATGACAAAATAAATAATAAATAAAAATATAAAAGAATAAATTTAAGCACATAAATATTTTTCTGTTATAGTTTTGAAAACATACTTAATAAAGTAATTTACATATTTTAATGTGAAATTTTAAAATATGTGATGAGAAATTATTATGGCTCAAGTATTATATTTGTATATTTATTTTTTCAATTCATTTACCTTATTTAATTAACTTATCACTTTTCGACCAAAGTGTTTTACATAAGGAAGTTAAAAAATGGATGCCTTGTGTTCCGTCATGGCTTTTGATGGAGTGGGGCGGTGGTAGTTGGCTGCAAGCAAGAATAGTGTGAATATTTTGAGCCTGATTATTCAATGAAAAATGGATAAAAGTGTGTTGAAATGCTTAAGGATGCGTTAGAAGGAATAAAATTGGGAAGGAGCGAGCCATCCGTCCAGAATAATGTGGTCTTGAAGTTTGGAGGATGGTTTGGGATATCCTCGAATAGTCGTTTCTCCTTCGGATAGCTTGATAAGTAGTAGAAGTCGTCTCCTCCACAAGCTCGAGAAGGGTTTCTCTTGAGACAGAAGATGTGACAGTCAGAATCTCGTGATCCACAGAGGGAAAGGTCGGGTAAAAGCTGTAAAGACTAAAAAATAAATAAATAAATAATAATATTTATTTTAAGTGGTGGGACCCACTTACTTTATTATTTGGCAGCCTTTCCTTTTTCTTTTCTTTCTTTTCTTTTCTTTTTCTTTCCTTTTCCTTTTTCTTCCCGAGCACATCTCCTTCTTCTTCTTCTGTTTTTTTTCTTCTTTTTCTCTCTGCAATAACCCACGTTGGGGTATCGCAAAGCCTTGGCCGGAGTTCCCTTTTGCCGCCACGCGCTGGAGTTGGAGCACCAGTGGTCGGCGACAGCCTCATCCCCAAAACCTCAAGGCCATCGGACTTAAGATGCACCCGAACGGAGCAGTCAAAGTTTCGTTGTCAAAACTTTGACCGCACTTTCCGGCGAACCCAGACCTCTGTTTGGTGAGTGGGGTGGCACCGTTGGAACCAGTGTGAAGGGAGGAACGTCACCCACTAAGTCATTTCAGTAACTCACCGTTTTTCTTCGGCGAAATTTTGGGTATCTCCGCCACTTTGGATGCATTTTTCGGCGACACCGGAGGTCAGTTGAGCAAAGGGGCTGTACTTCCGTGATGTACTACTCGAGAGGATCATTTTGATATATGCCATGCATATATTCGTCGACGTTCCCGGTACCGCTATCAACTGCTAGTGTGCACCGCTTGGGTGAGATTTCGGAACTTGAATTTTTAAATATGGTCATATTATATGTCGTTGGACACGATTTTTAATAAGGAATTCAATAATGATAATCGTTTGCTCATTTGATGCTCGTAGGAAAATCGTGATATATAGATCCAATTTAATTCACTCTAGGATAATCGTTAAGGTTGGGAGTGTCGCTTGGGGCTCAGACTGAAAATTCGTAAGAGGTAGGGACTCAACTTGACTATTGGACTTGTTGTACTCTTATTGAATTGCATTAACATATTCCAATTTTGATATTTATAAAGTGTTTGAAAAATGGAAAACTTAATCTGCATATTTTCTGTTCTGTTCTGAGGGCACGAAGTGCCAAATATATTATTTTGTTCACTTAATTATGCAGGTTATGATTTTTGGGTTTTATACAAATGCAGCTGTTATGCTGCCCAATTTTCTAAAATAAAAATTGAATATGTTTATTTCTTTTAATGTTTACCTGCATTTGGTTATAGCGATGAGAGCCATAGTGATCATGATTTGTGCATGTTGTTTCATGACCTAGTCTCTGTGTCATCATAGGTAGATCAGGTGTCCACTCACCTGTAGGTGTAAAGACCTAGCATTTGTATACAGGAAGTGTTTTGAGCCTCCCCATTGTGGTGGTTATTAGGTCTGGTTACCCGGTTTAGGATGTTGGATTTTCTATGGTGGGTAACGGGAACTAGGGGTCTAGTGGACTGTGTGATGTGCACTGGTAGCTATGCTCTTATGATTATTTATGGTTTCTCTCTATTTTGGTTTATACATAAGGGAAATTTGCGGCATAAATACCTATTTTGTTCATTTTGTTGCTAATAAGTACCCAATTTTTAAAAATTGCGGCATAAATACCCGTTTTGTTCATTTTGTTGCTAATAAGTACCCAATTTTTAAAAATTGCTGCATAAATACCCGTTTTGTTCATTTTGTTGCTAATAAGTACCCAATTTTTAGACTCTGCCGTTGGTACCCACTTAACAGAGTTACTATTAAGGACACGTGTACTGTCCTGATAATTCTTCTTTTTTTTTACCTAATTAATTAAGAAAATACATAAAACTAATAAAAATAAAAATTAGTACTCTAAAGTCTTACAGACAGATGACATCTGATAGTAAGTACTCTAAAGTTTCCTCTTGGACTTTTTATCGGGCTAAAAATAAAGCTAGACACATTATTGATGGTACTTATTGTATTTTCTTAATTAATTAGGTGAAAAAAAAGAAGAATTATCAGGACAGTACACGTGTCCTTAATAGTAACTCTGTTAAGTGGATACCAACGACAGAGTCTAAAAAGTGGAATTTTGAGTATTAATGCAGCAATTTTTAAAAATTGGGTACTTATTAGCAACAAAATGAACAAAATGGGTATTTATGCCGCAATTTTTAAAAATTGGGTACTTATTAGCAACAAAATGAACAAAATGGGTATTTATGCCGCAATTTTTAAAAATTGGGTACTTATTAGCAACAAAATGAACAAAATGGGTATTTATGCCGCAAATTTCCCTATACATAATGATGTATGTTTTGTTTTAAAAAGCTAACCATGCAGGGGTTTTTATTGAACTTTTGAGTCCTATGTTATTAGTTGCTTTCCTACTGGGCTTTACAAGCTCACCCCCTATGTCTCTCCCATTCCAGGATCCTAGTGACGAAAAATGTGGATAAGGTGAATTATCGCTGAAGCTAATGTGTTTAGATCCCTAGTTCTATCTTTTGAACATTATGTATTTAATTTGGAACCTATCGGTCTCTATATCTAAGTTAGCTATGTAATAGTTAGAAATGAGGAATGGTGGATGCTAAGTATTATTTTGGTGTTTTATGACTTATTAAATTTAACTGTTTGGTGACTACATAACTGTTGGGATATTATTGTTCTATGTATTAAGATAAATGATCCTACTTTTATCCGTAATATTTTCATATATAATTATAAGTGTTAATCCATTGTCTTGACTTATAATTATAGTAATATTTAAAATAAATTAAAGGATCATTTATAAAGACTATTTTCCACCAAGGGTCAAAGTTTGACCTTTGACCACCCAAGTTATGGATATTACAACTCTGCCACAGCCTAGGGCTCGGGTTGTGACAAAAGCTGTGCAATCCCACATCGCTTGGGGAAGGTCAAGTGTGATGATTCTGAGACTGTGTAGGTATGGACTACACAGTTGAAGATGGCTTAAATGGATTGATGGGTACTACCTATGCTAACAAGATGCATCTTCTTTTCGATAACCCATCACTTGAGAACTCCAAAGTTAAGCGTGCTTGACCTGGAGTAATCTCAAGATGGGTGACCTCCTGGGAAATTTTCCCAGGAAGCATGCAAGTGAGGACAAAGCACGCTGGAAAGACTCGTGTTTGTTTGTAGGACCAGTTGTCATTCCAATAAGCAACCATAGTGACATGGGCGTTACAAATAGTAACATAGCCTTTCCCTAGCCGGAAGTGTGGTCGACGAGGATGTCGGACCCCTAAGTGTGGGTGATTGTGACAATCAGAATCCCGTGATCCACAGAGGGAAAAACTGGGTAAAAGTTTTGCAATCCCACATTGCCTGGGGAAGGTCAAGTGTGATGATTCTGAGACTATGTAGGTATGGGACTACACAGTTGAAGAGGGCTTAAATGGATTGATGGGTACTGCGTATGATAACAAGATGCATCTTCTTTTCGGTAGCCCATCACTTGAGAACTCCAAAGTTAAGCGTGTTTGACCTGGAGTAATCTCAAGATAGGTGACCTCTTGGGAAGTTTTCCCAGAAAGCGTACAAGTGAGGACAAAGCACGCGGGAAAGACTCGTGTTGGTTTGTAGGACCAGTTGTCATTCCAAGAAGCAGTCATAGTGACATGGGGCATTACAGAAGAGATATAATATCGCTGGTGTCATGGGCCCTTCCATTTCATCTCATGGTACAATGACTTGAGGGATGACAAGACCCTAAAAGAATTGGTCTGGAGCTAGAAGGGAGCGTGTCTGACGAAGTCCAAGAAATCCTAGAAGTAAGTCTTCAAGGGTAGCAAAGCCCCAATCCTCATATGCTCGCGGCTCCAGGCGGTGAGCTTGACTTTATGGTCGAGATTGCCATCTCACGGGGCGTAGCAGTTCCTTTCATTCGAGGTTGGTGGACAACTCATCAGTGTACCAGAGAGTTTAAGGCCATGATAGGCCAGCAGCTCGGATATATGGTTGGTGGACATGACTGAGCTCCAGTAGTGCTCAGTCTCGAAAAATTTCTCCTTTGAGGTGGGGACTGAAATAATTTGGGAGGTGGATGGATGAGCTGAAGAGTCCTCCATTATGGTAAAAGACAGGGCACCAGGTGGAAAGGCAACTGCGACTTTAAGCTTGGGGTCTAAGGGAATGGGCCTGATCTCAGGGTCTAGGTCAGGATAAGCCGCCACTCGGAGTCTTTTCCACTTTTTCTCTTCGACCTCGTCTATCTGATGTCGAAAGTGGTCTCGTATGTCTTCTTGCTCACTCCTCTCTTTGTGCTGGCAGATCAGTCACTGGTTTCGAGTAAAATGTGACTTAGGAATGGATGTTGATGGGTAATAAAGGATAAAGAGCTCGGGCCCCCACCGATTCTCAGAGTATTGGGACATCTAAAAATGAATAAAAAGGTGAGAGCCTATTATATAGAAAATCATAAGGAAATTATAATTTTGATAACTCGAGTTCGAAAGCTCGAGATAACAAGATTGCCTCAATCGAGATTGAAGGCTCAAAAGGGCGAGATTGAGTCAAATGTCATTCCTGAACTATTGTAAAGTTCGCGCATTGAGGATGCACCCATGTGAGAGTGGGGAGGTTAATACTAGTTTAAAAGAATCCCAGATTTTCAGAGAAAAAGTTGGCAGTTACCTGAAAAGGTGATATTTTTGGGATTCGTGCGTTTAAAACCCTAAACAAACAAAAACTCTATTTCTTAAGCTACACGAAACCATCCATTACCAAAAAAACTCCATTTTTACATGTTTGTACCAGAATTATTTTTGGTCTAAACTGTGATTATAGCTACTCCAAATCTACTCGGAGCAAAAGCTTGCCTAGTGCCAAAGTGAAGCCTTAAAAAAAAATTGGTAAAAACTAGTGAAGGTATTCTCATGAATAGAAGAAACACATAAAAAAAAAAGTATATACCAAAGTAAGAGATTCAAGAACAGAAACATACACAAAGTTGTTCGTAGATATGATGACATCGTAGACTGAAGAAGCGGTGTCAAAGGTTGAAATAGTACTTTGCTTTTTGGGCTTTGAAAACATGCAAGGAAAACTTCGGTTCTTCCTTTCTTTTTCTCTGGTTTGTGTTATATGAAGAAGTAAAAGTGAAGAACGAGGAAGAAGGTGGGGTATATATATACGTCAAAGAGGGATGTCAAAGGTCGAATTGATTCGAGTTGAGAAATGATCTGATTGATGGGGTTTAATTCTAACAATGGCGGAAAAAAGGGGTTATATGAAAGGACGTGTGCATAAATAGGGAGTACTTGAGTACTCTGGGTGTGCAATCCCCGAGTGACGCGTGTCCATACTCGAGTGTGGTAGGTGGCACGTTTTTGAAAGATGAAGTTCAAAAGTTTCCTTCTTATAGGATTCGAACCAATACTTTTGAGGGGGCAAAATGTTACACCCAAATTTCGAAATCGTCATAAATAAGACTCGAAGTGTAGGCTCGTAAAGTGTAATTAAGCTCGAAAATGTCAAGTAAGGGCTCAACACTTGTATAAATTAACATGTTTCTTGATTTGCTCCTATTGGTGATCAAGCACCAGTTAAGAAGATTCGAGCTTAAGCATCAAGCTCGAAAGGATGGATCTTCTCCGGAGTATTTGAGAGCAATTACCTTCATTGCAAACTCGAAAAATGTTGATCTTCGAGGGTTAAGATCGATGATATTGCTGGCTAAAGGTGAGGCTAACCAGAATAATGAGCTTATGATGTTGGTCGATCTCGAAAGTGTGTAAACTGTATGTTTGAGGTCGGAAACCCAGTTTGGGCGCGGTGGCTTTTAGGAAATCTCTATTCCTTGGGGATTTGTTGATATCTGATAATTAATCCCGATTATCATGGGATATTACACGATTAGTATATTTAATTATATGTATTTCAAATTTGAATCATAACTTTTCGAATTAAAAGGGAAAATATTTTGTTAACCAGTCTATAAATAGACTGGAGAATTTTATTTGTAGATACGCACAATTTGGCACTGAGAATACTCTGCTAAATTGCTTTGTTAAAGCTTTAAGAGAATACCACCACTCAACAATATTGACTCGTGGACTAGGCAGATTTTAACTGCTGAACCACGTAAAATCCTGATTGTTCTTATTTATTTTCTTAATTTAGTGTTTAGTGTTCTTCAGATTTAAGTTGACGAAAAACAATGTCAACAACATACATATCGTTTTTTTTATTTTATAAAAGTGCGTGATAATTTATTTTTTATCAAGTAATTGAAATTTTTCTTCATTAAATTTACCAAAGGACATTATGAGATAAATTAGAAACTAAAAACAATTTATGCATGTATATTACAATATGAATTTTTCTATTCTTATTTTATTTCTATTATTTTTTTTTAATCATTATTGTATTTTATATATATATATGTCATGTAGTCATGTAAATATATATTTATGTTAACGTTGTGCTTAAATGTCATATATGTAAATATTATTGAATATTTATAAATCTTATAGAACTATAATTGATTTTATTATATATATATTTAAAAAAAATAGTGAATCATTTTTTATTAAAATTATAGATAATATATATATATCACAAATTAACGGATCAAGGGAACAATTAACAGGACAGCAAAATTGTAGTTTTCATGGAAAAAAAAAACCGTTTTTGTTAATAATAATATCGTTTTTATGATAGTTGTCGTTTTGCATTAAATTTATCGTTTTTCAAATGTTGTCGTTGTCTAGTTAAATTACCGTTTGATAAAATCTTGTCGCTTTTAAAGTATACAGTCGTTTTCAAAAAATATTATCGTTTTATGAGTAACATCGATCGTTGTTCAAGAACATTGTCATTTATGACGAAAATTGACGTTTTATTGAAGAACATTCTCTGGGTAAAAGTTAGTACTCCATATTTTGACAAACAATGACTCGTCTAACTTAATTTTTCGCTTTTCAATGTGTGTGTTATATATATATATATATATATATATATAGACAGTTTCTATGTAGAGAATTATACATAACTTCCCAAATTTTTACAAGTAAAAAAAAAAAAAAACTATATTTAGAAAATTGTTCTCAACGTCAACCTTGAATTCAAACTTGTTTGTCTATCCCATATTCCAAATTACATTTTCACCATCACTACAACAACAAAAGGTGCATCAATATAGAGCTAATCATGCGCAAGAACGTAAGAATTTTAGAAAAACATTCAAACCTAATAAAATTGAAAGCCATTTATACATATATAAACCTAGTAATAAAATTTACAAAAATAAATAAATTGAAAGCCATATACAAAGCATTTTTTTCTCTTCTTTTCTTTCTTCCTTAACAAATTTCTACATGACGTTCCTCTGGCTATCTTTCTCTCTCTCTTGGAAGCTCTTCACATTGTATGATAATATGAAACTTTAATCTTGATAAATTTTAATATATTTCTTTTGTAGTTTTGATTTAATTAATTTCAATATAGCCATAATCTTCTCATTTTTTCTCAGGTTATGGTTAATAAATGGCGTTAAAACTCAATTAGTTCCAGCAGTTTTTCTTTTTGGAGATTCAGTACTCGATGTTGGCAACAATAACAATTTACCAACTGTTATCAAATCCAATTTTCTTCCTTACGGAAGGGACTTTACCAACCACACCCCAACCGGTCGATTTTCTAATGGAAAATTAGCCATTGATTACTTAGGTAATTAATGTAATAATCTCCTCTAACCAAAAACATTAATTAATTAATTCATTCATCCCCTGATTAAATATATTAATCATATTCTCTAAGTCATTGTTAATTACTTAATTTTATCTTTTCAATCGCAGTTGACACTCTCGCATTCGAATCTTATCCATCTGCTTATCTAAACACAAATGCCACAGATAAGAATCTTTTGATTGGAGCAAACTTTGCTTCAGCTGCTTCAGGATATGATGATTCTACAGCTGACTTATATGTAAATTACACCATGTTTTCTTAATTAATAGCTTTTAACCATAGTATATATATATATATATAGGGTAGCACTTCGGTGCAGCCAAGGTACGGTTCGTGCATTTAGACAATTTTTTTTCCAATTTTTTTTTATGACAATGTACATTGTTGTCATTTAAGACATCCTGCAAATTTTCAAAAAATTTAGAATAGTTTACCGTGCTAAAAGCAATGTTCAAACAGTTGAATTTTACACCCGCATATAAAAAATAAATACGAATACAACAACCTTATTTTTGGCACCGTAAACTATTCAGAAATTTTTAAAATTTTGCAGAATGTATTAATTGACATCAGTGTACACTTTCATAAAAAAAATTTATTTAAATGTTCCAACCGTATGCACCAAAATGTTGGCTGTACCGAAATATCCCCTATATAAATTGATTGTGACATTTTTTTTTCTTTTCATTATGATAAAAAATTAGACTATCATTAAACATATATGCATGGTTGGATTTTGTAGCTTACAGTTTCATTAACGAAGCAGTTGGAAAATTATGGAGAGTACCAAAGGAGAGTAGTAGGAATGGTGGGTGAAGAAAAAGCTTCGTCGATATTTTCAGGTGGTCTTTACGTAATCAGCGCTGGAACAAGTGACTTTCTTCAAAACTATCATATTAGTCCCACTCTTCAGGCTACCTATCCAACAGCTGAGCAATATTTTGTTCCTCTTCTAAAAAAATATGCACAATTTGTTGAGGTATTATTTTATCAAATATATTCACTTTTATTTGTCAATTAATCTAGAAAAGCTTATCTATACGTTGATTTTTCATCTACATGCCTTAATTTGTTTAATTCTTCACATGTTAAGTATATATAGGAGCGGTTGTGGTGCATTATCGGATTCATCTACGTGGATAAATTATGATCCTAGTTTTATATCTAACTGTGTACAATTGTAATTATAGTAAACCTCCCACACTTAATAGTTAACTCTGGAGTTAATATATTATTATGTCAATCGAGAACAGGGTTCAACAACTTATTTCGCACACAATGGTATGTAGCAGATGTTTGGAACCCTGTTTTCGCAAAAGAGAAATATTATGCGTGGAATGTTTACTATAACTGCAATGTATACATCTTTAGTGATTTGTATACATACAAAAATTTATTTAATAATAACACATGATATGATGCACCTAATAATAATAAACCATTTGACATGTATTTAATATATTATTAAAAGAAATATTTATCATGGTGTGATTTATATATATATATATATGTAGAATTTGTATTCGATGGGAGCAAGAAAGATTGGAGTAACTTCATTGCCACCACTAGGGTGCTTGCCAGGATCCATGACATTATTTGGTTTTGGAAATGACCAATGTGTGGAAAAACTCAATTATGAAGCTCTTTCGTTTAATAAAAGATTAAACTCAACTTCTCAAACCCTACGAAATAGATTATCCACCTTAAACTTGGTTGTCTTAGACATCTACCAACCTCTCTACAATCTTATCAAAAATCCTAAAGAACATGGTACGTACCATATTTCTTTCCTTTTATCTTTTATTTAGTTCATCGATCAATACATATTATAAATTAATTAATGATCATAATATATAACTATTTTTTTATAGGATTTAAAGAGACAGAGAAGGGTTGTTGTGGAACAGGGTTGGTAGAATCGTCAATTCTATGCAATAAATTGTCGATTGGAACGTGTTCGAATGCATCTGATTATGTGTTTTGGGACTCTTTTCATCCTTCAGAGGCTGCCAACAATATACTTGCTAATGATATGATCACTGCTGGCACTTCCCTCGTCTTCTAATCATAATTATTATTATTAATTATGTCTCTAATTGATGTTTAAGAAAGTGTTAATACAAGTCAATTTTGTAATAGTCACTATTTTCTCATCCTATTATTGTTTAAAATTTTCCCTTTTTGTAAATCGCTAACTTATTAGTGATATAAGTGCCAGCTCATCTTGGCAATTGGTTTTTCAGTTGTTAGTGAAGCTAGCTCACTCTCTTTGATTCTCTAATTGAGTCTCTACAAGTGTATTTTTATTCAAGTTAACTCAACAAAATGTTAGGTTGTACACATTAAATTTTCAAAGGCCTATATATAATTGTGCTATGGTGGTGAGTTTTGTATTGAGTTAATAGGACAATGGTAGATTATACACTACAGAAAAAGAAGAATTTTATTGGCACAGTATTTTAATGTCCTAAAGATATATGTGGCATTTATATCAGATTGCTAAAATACTATTATGTTGGAAATGAAGTTCAAGAACTTTAGATGAATCTTAGTGAACAAGAGATGAATCTAAGAACACAAATCAGTAAGACTAGCTATCAAACAGTTAGAAAACGAAAAGCATGAAAGCATAAATCAATACAAGTATATATATTGGTTGAGAACAAGATCAATGTGCTCTTGAACCTAATCCAGTTTTAGGAACCGATATCTCTTCTTTATTCACTCAACGAAATGAGTACAAAGCTTCAATGAAACTTTTTGGAACAATCTTGGATCAAACTCTCTAAACACTCAAATCACACAATTGTTTTCCTCTCAATCCCTGAGCAAGCATTTTCCCAACAATTGTATTTCTCAATACAGTTCCCCAATCCCTGCTCTCACAACCTTTCTCAATACTCATTCCTAATTTCCACACTTTAGCTCTCTCATCTAATTTGGTATTTCTCTTGTTTCATCTGAATTTTTTTCTCTGCTGTCATTTTATAGACCAAAAACTAAAAATAACATTATAGTTAATGGATTTATTATGACAGTTGTGAATCAAACATTCCGCTAATAGAATTAGTTGGGATTTGGAGAAACTACTCCCACATATTCCGTGGTGTAGTTTCAAAAGTTGGAGAGTTTTCATTTCCTTTGATTAGTAAAATTTCATTTTGTGTGTGTTTCGAAAAGATTGACAAAATTTGCTAAAATTGGGCATGATATCTAGACATGAGAGTACAGGTCGCAAGGCATTATTTTCAAAGAAAAAAAAATATATTTATATATGAGATAATGAATCATATATGTATGTTATAATAATAAGACATTGCTCTCAAGTAGCAAGGCATAATTATTTTCATTGTACGGCCTTCACAATTGATACATAAATAGTACAAATAGACACTAAAAATAGTGTTCTTAATTTACTTGATTAAACACACGTACACAAGAAATAACAAGTCATGAAATTCAATATTAAAAAAAAAAGCCCTTCATTAACATTGGGATATATATTATTAGACCAGGGAAAGACCAGCACTGATTAAAGCATTAGCAAGAATTTTATTGGCTGCCTCGGAAGGGTGATAAGCATCCCAAAATACATACTCAGATGCATTGTTACATGTCCCAATTGCCCTTCGGTTGCATAGTAGTGAGGTTTCTAGTAACCCTGATCCACAGCACCCTCTCCTTGCTTCAGAAAACCCTATAATAAAAACATAATATCACATTATATAAATATTTAATTAGGGGAATTTTACTATAGGGGTTTTATTTTAAGTCTTATTGGTGGGGCTCTCAGTGTTCTCGACCCGTGAACAGTTTTCGGTGCAATTTTTTTTATGATCGTATATATTGTAGCTATTTAGAACATCCTGCAAATTTTCAGAAAATTCTGAATAGTTTACAATACCGAAAATTAGGTTCAAACATGTTATTGCACGTGTGACTAATTTTTTTTATGCGCGTGGAAAATAACATGTGTTAAACCTAGTTTTCGGTACTGTAAACTATTCAGAATTTTTTGAAAATTTATAGGAGGCTCTAAACAACTACAATATACATGTTCATAAAAAAAATTGCGCCGAAAACTGTTCACAAGTCGAGAACACTGAGGACCCCATCAAAAGGACTTAAAGTGAAGTCCCTGTAGAAAAAGTGTCATATTTATTTATACGCTATATGACCAAAAAACTATAACAATTGCTATGTAGGTATCCAAAAAAGCTCGATATATATACATATTGGGGCTAAAATTAAAAAAAATTATTTTGTTAATATTGATAAATTTAGCGAACAACCATGAATGAAAAACACGATCGAAGAGGTACCATTTTCAGCAGGCTGCGCAATAAGGTTGCGAAGAGGTGTGTAAATATCCAAGACAACCAAGTTGAGACCAGATAACCTGTTTTGCAAGTTTTGAGCTGTGGAATTGAGTCTTGTGTTGAAGGAAATAGCATCGTTGTTTATTCTTTCCACACA
Source organism: Humulus lupulus (assembly GCF_963169125.1). Lineage (NCBI taxonomy): Eukaryota > Viridiplantae > Streptophyta > Magnoliopsida > Rosales > Cannabaceae > Humulus > Humulus lupulus. Next base: position 3,012,066 of record NC_084794.1, on the reverse strand, counting down.
CTGATTGCTCCCTGATCCAAACAATGTTATCGCAGCTGGTAGGCACCCCATTGGTGGCAATGTTGTCACTCCAATCTTTCTTGCTCCCATTCCATACAATTCCTTTATTACATAATAATTTAATTAATATATTTAGTTTTTGATTCATTATAAATTCTATTGTACTATTCTGCCGGGTCAAATTGTCATCCCTACTTATTACGTACCTCGATAAATTGTGCAACATTTTGGAAGAGAATGTTGAAAAATTGGTCGATGGTATAGGTGTTGTGAAGAAGAGGGTTGATGTAGTAGTTTTGGAGAAAGTCACTGCTTCCAGAACTGATTAGGTAAATTCCATTAGAGAAAATGGATGAAGCATTGTTTGACCCCACCATGGACACAACCTTTCCTTGGTAGTCTCTGTAGTACCCTAGTTGTCTCGTTAGTGGGATTGAATGCTGCAAAAAAAAAGACGTAAAAAAAATAGAGAGTGACTATTTCTATATATAGAGAGGTATATAGATATTTTTATATAATGACAAATATATATAATATATGTTTATGTATTTAATTACATATATATTTGCTGTAGGGTCAAAATAGCCAGAAGCAGCAGAAGCAAAGTTGGCCCCAATCAATAGATTTCTTCCAATAGCTCTTCTGCTAAGATAAGCTGGTGGGTACGAACTGAAACCAAGCATCTCAGCTGTGCAACAAAACCAAAGAAAAAGCACCAAATACCAAAAACTCATTAGAGAAATTTACATAGATGTTGAAGGGTTTTTAAGTAAATTGAAATAACATGACGACCATATAATAGTAAAGAGATCAAATTTAATTATAATATAATATTCCAAATACCAATTTGAATAATGTTCCTTTAAAAATATGTAGCTTTCATTGTGTGCTTTCTAAATTAAACAAAATCTATTCGAAGTGTATACGTATATGGAATAAAATTACGTGTACTTTGTATAGTTATATGTATATATACCTGTGAAATCAGTGGCTAGCTTTCCATTAGAAAAACGACCAGTTGGCCTGTGACTGACGAAGTCTCTGCCATAAGGAGGAAAATTTGCCCTAATAATGGTGGCTAGTTGGTTGTTGTTACCCACATCAACCACTGAATCTCCAAATATAAACAGTGCTGGAACTAAGGGCTGCCCTTGAACCAGAGACAAAATAACCAAAATAACTGTACCAAAAATGGCCACGGAGTAACTTTGGGAAGCCATATTGTATATTGATATTAATTCTTGTATATATATATATAATCTTAGCTAAAAAAATTTAATTTTGGGAATGCAAAAATTTATATAGGCCTAAATGTGATATATATAGCCATTTATTTGAAAGAGAATGAGAGTTGCAAGAAATCTATAGCACTTTTTTTTTTTTTTTTTTAACTTTCTTGATTGTACATGGTCTTTCGATTGTTTGTATTAGAAAATTAATTGCCAGAAACTTTAGATTAATACAGTTCAACTAGCAAACTTTTTCTTTTCTCCATACTTTAAATTACTATATAGTTAATAAATATTTGTTAGGTACTAGGCCAGCTATGCTTTACGAGTCCAAGCTGATCAATATTTAATTTGTACAAAATAAACTATATATGTTTATATGTAGTGATTAATGATGGTTAATTTTTTTTATTTATTTATTATTGTTATTACTTAGAATTAATATTGAGTAAAACCAATACGAATGATCATTTAGATTTGATGGGTCGCCAGAAACAGTGTAATTTTCTTATAAATTAGTAGGTCAAGGGTATCTATTAATAACCTTGGAATAGTCTTATATAGTCACATAGGATTAAAATTTTATATATGTATGGTCATAGTTTTCTTGTGGACTCTAATTTTTGCTTGGCTTATCTCTAAAGAAAATGACATCGTCAATGCCCTTTATGTTTGATTTGAATAAGACAATGAGAAAAGAAACCTCTTCTACGTACCCTTTAACTACTATTATTATTTTTAAGGAAAACCACAATTTTATCAAGTGTAAATTTGTACACGAGAAAATAAAATACCAAAACAAAAAGATGGATGGTTGTGGAGTGTCTTGATTATATATCCTTTGAGCTGTTCTACAGCTTCTAGGACACCCTTTTTTTTTTTCTTGTCAAACCCAAATGAAAAGTAAGAGACTTAATTAAAAGCTTCAACTAGATACTTTGAATGAAATCTTTATATGATCTTCGATCAATCGGAATCAGATACCAAATACTTAGAAATAAAAGAAAGAAATTTATTGTGAATTTGTTAAATATACTGGCCCAGTAAAAAGAAGCCCATAAGTCAAACTGGGCCAATATGTTAGCTACTTTCATGGAAACTTTACAAGAGTTTTGTTTGAGAGAAATTTACAAAAATACCTTAAGTTTTAAAAATAATACCAAAAATATGTAATCTGTACAAAATTACAAAAATAATGAGTGGCATAATCATAAATATGATTTTTTTTTGTAAACAAAGTTTACAAATTTGTAATTAAAACTTACAATTTTGTAAACAATATTTACACACTAACTAGAAAGTTGTAACAAACGATTAAGAACCGTAACAAACTGTTATCCGTATTTTTGTAATTTTTATAAAATTCTATATTTTTAATTTGCAGTGCTAAGTGTAATTTTTCCTAAACAAAAGGGCCTAAAAAGTGCCACATATAAAAATAAATAAAATATATTGTCCATTATTTTTCTTTTGTTTCAAAAAGTGATACATGATCAGGTAAGAAAAGATAAAAATATGTGTAATAAGATAATTTTTTAGGTATGTTAAGTATATTTGAAAAAAAAAAAATGTAAGGTAATATAGAAGAGAGAAGCAAATTTTCGAAGAAAGAAAGAAGAATGCAATTTCCTCAAAATTACCTTGGAAGCTTCTTCTTCTCCTAATAATAAGACATTGACGATTGACTTCTACACTTGGCATACTTTTTAATTAATGACTCAGTCTAACTTATAAATCTCCTTTGTCTCAGAATTACACGTAACATTCACACAGTAACCATTAATATCAATTGGGGTCCTTATTTACTTATTTGTAGCATTTAACTCGCCAAAAATTTACTATTTATTAGTTACACACTTAAGTCCTTGATAACATTTTCTGTTATTTGTATCTATATTTTTTTTTGTTGGAGAGTGAAGGTTAATTTTATCTATCTAGAGCTTGATATTAGTGAGAATATGAATGTAAAATAGGGATAACTTGAAATGTACCCAGATTTAGGATTAGTTAACCAAAAATAGCTACTAATAACATTTAGTTGAATATTACCCACTTTTTTAATCACATTCCTCATATTACCCTTAAAACACTACTAGAAGTCCAATGTAAAAATCTCAATCTTTGCCTAAATATGTTATTTACTTCCCTCTTTAAATAATATTCTACAAGCTCCACTAGTTCAATATGAAATGAGAGGGATATAATAGGTATGTTAATGAAATATTGGGTATTAAGGTGAAAATCTAAAATAATGGGTGAAAATGAAAGAGGTTCCTTTAAATTGGATACCACATCTAATTTCTACAATGTAATAAGCAACACAATTATTATTTAAGAAGAAGAAGAGAGACAGAGAAGTCCTTGGCAAAATTACCTATTTTTTAAAATCATTTTGCATTCTAGCCTAATTTTAATAATTCTTTGCAAAATTGTCTCTCATAATTTAGACAGCTAGTTGAAAATTTAGATAGGTGGTCGAAAAATTCAAACAACCGGTCGAAAATTTTAGACAGCTGGTCGAAAAAATTACTAAAAATACAGAATCAGTAAAAAATTACAAAAATACGAAGTGGCATAATCATAAATACGGATTATTTTTTTGTAAACAAAGTTTACAAATTTGTAACAATACAGTTTTTTTGTAACTAAAGTTTACAAATATGTAATTAAAATTTACAAATTTGTAACCATATGTTACAATTTTGTAAATAACATTTACAGACTAAATAAAAAACTGTATCAGGCGACTACAGAACCGTAACAAGTTATTATTGGTATTTTTATCATTTTTGTAAAATTCTTTATTTTTCAAATTTTTTTGAAATTTACAGTGCTAGTACTAGGTGTGATTTTTCCATAATATTTTAACTTTGCAAAGCCTAAACAAGACAAAGTTATTCTTTTCACTGTATAAAATAATGACAAAATCAGACCTTTCATGGGGTAGGGTATATTGGAATCGGTCCACACGATTATATATCGAAGAAAAGTATCATCATCACGAACCTGTTACAAGATATCATCATCCCTAAATTTATTTGGGCCACTCAAAATATGCTATCAATAAGTACAAAAAATGCCGCCTGGGAATTTTAAATCGATAATATAACAAATTCTATGTGATCGATTAAAAAGTCATCTACGTGTATAATTTTCTAACAATGGGACTACTTCGTACCAACTTCCTATTTATAATAATTTCTACATCGTAAGATCAAATCAGGATCAGAAACAGGAAAGAAGATGAAATAGTAGTCTCACTTATACATTAATTATATTTGAAAAGTTGAATTAATAGTCAAATATCCAACCTTTTGGCAGGTGTGACAAGTCAAAGTTCAAACCCAAAAAATTGCATATATAACGAGCACTCGAGATTCATTTCTTTCTTGTCTCAAAAATTGCATACACAACACCACAAATACTCTTAATAAGCTCTTCTTCTCTTGTGATAAAAAAAAAACACCTTCGTCGCAAGTTTTTCTATCTTTGTTGATTTTAGTTCTTAAGAATCTGAGTTATTTGTTATAGTAAAATGGAGAGAGCAAGGTCATTTTTACAGTCTCCAACTTATGATAATGTCATCACTGTCCTTAGCATCGATGGTGGTGGGATAAGGGGTATTATTCCCGGCACCATTCTCAGCTGTCTAGAATCCGAGCTTCAGGTACGTACAAAACGACGCCGTATGCATATATAAATAAGCTTCGTTTTAGTTTATTAACTCTCTCTATATATGTATATGTATGCAGAGACTAGATGGTGAGGAAGTAAGGATTGCAGACTACTTTGATGTGATCGCTGGAACAAGTACTGGTGGACTCGTTACAGCCATGCTTACTGCCCCGAATGAAAACGGTCGACCCTTATTTGCTGCCAAGGATATCAACGATTTCTACCTCAAACACTGTCCTAAGATTTTTCCTCAAGATAGGTAATGAATAACAGTGCAATACATTATCATATAAAAGATATAAAATAGTTATAAATATTTGAAAATTCTAGAGTGCAAATGTTTTTGGGAACACCAGTGCCCCTTTTTTTAATTTTGGTTGTAGTGGAATGATTTTCAGCTTAAATTTATTTGTTATGATCGTGTAAATTGTAGTTAGTTAGAGCGTCTTACAAATTTTCATAAAATTTCGAATAATTTACAGTATCGAAAATATGGTTCAAATAAGTTATCTTCCACTCCTATAAAGAAAAAATAGCCATCCACATGCAATAAATTATTTAAACATTGTTTTCGGCACTGTAAACTATTCAAAAAATTTCAAAATTTTACAAAATTCTCTAGATAATTATAATATTCATAGCCCTAAAAAAATTGCCCATGATAATTGGAGGTATACCTATTTTTAGGAGTGGCACTCTAGACTACACGTACCCATAATATTATATATATATATATATGAGAACCTAATTAGTATATGATGTATAACTAATTTAGGTTATGCATAGTTATTGACGTTGGAATTTTTTAAATTCATATGCAGTAGTATTCCAATATTTGGGGGTGCGGCGGAGACAATTAGATCTCTAGTTGGTCCAAAATATGATGGTAAGTATTTTCGCAGCCTACTCAAGGAGACATTAGGAGAGCTACGGTTGAGTCAGACATTGACCAACGTTGTTATCCCCACCTTTGACATCAAACGCCTCCAACCCACTATCTTCTCTTCCTACGAGGTAAATATATAATTCTATACATGGTGATATAGTAATCATCGTTATTAATGTGATTTAATGGTTCATATAATTATTATTATTATTAGGTGAGAAAGAATTCAAGCCTAGATGCCCTACTCTCTGATATATGCACCGGGACTTCGGCAGCCCCAACCTATCTTCCGGCCCATACTTTCGAAACCAAAGATTCCAACGGCCAAGCGATCAGAGAGTTTAACCTCATCGATGGTGCTATGGCGGCTAACAATCCGGTACATATTATATTGTCGTAAATTAATATAGCTTTACTTTAAGCTCTACCAGTAGACTTTCATTATTTTTCGACTCATGAACAGTTTTTGGCGTAATTTTTTTTTATGATCGTGTGTATTGTAGTTGTTTAGAGTATCATGCAAATTTTCAGAAAATTCCGGATAGTTTACGGTATCGAAAACTAGGTTAAAATATATTGTTTTCCACGCGCATAAAAAAAAATTAGTCACGTATACAACAACATATTTGAACCTAGTTTTCAGTACCGTAAAATATTCAGAATTTTTTTAAAATCGCACCGATGTTCTAAATAGCTACAATATACACGGTCATAAAAAAATCGCGCCAAAAACTATTCAAATGTTGATAATACTGAGAGCCCTACCGGTAAAACTTAAAATAAAATGATAATTTCCATATATATATATATATTTCATGAATGAACTTATTTATTTTCATCATAATCGATGGATCAGACTTTGGTGGCTATGAACGAAGTGTCAAAGGACATCAACTCAGGGAGTAGTTTCTCTGTGACCAAGCGTACGTATGGGCGATGCTTGATCGTGTCGTTAGGAACGGGTACGCCAAAAGCTGATGACAAGTACAACGCAGTCGAAGCAGCCAAGTGGGGTGTTCTGGGGTGGTTGAGCAGCCACCATTCCACTCCTTTGGTCGATATTTTCACCCAAGCAAGCAGTGACTTGGTCGATTTTTACCTCTCCACACTATTACAGGCTCTAGACTCTGAGACTCACTATCTTCGTATCCAGGTATATATTTCAATGATATCTTCTATGCATACATGAATTGCATTAACTGTATATGTATATAACGGTATTAAAATTAATCAATGCGCGCAGGATGATACATTGGCCGAAAAGGTATCTTCTGTAGACATTGCCACCGATGAAAACCTTAACGAGCTTGTGAAAGTTGGAGAGGCTTTGTTGAAGAAACCTGTTACGAGAGTTAATTTGGAGACAGGTTTACAAGAACCTTGTCATGATGATGTTACAAATGAAGTGGCTATCAAAAGGTATATATATAAGGTGTTTCTGTAGGTGCATTAGGGTGGCATTTTTCTATTTTTCGCACGAAAATTAACCAATTTGTTTTTAATGACAGCGTACATAAGAGTTATATTAAGTATTTCATTAATTTTTTTAAGAAATTATAAATAATTTATAGTGTCGAAATTAGAGTTTAAATAATCTGTTTACCACGAGTATAAAAAAGATTAGGCACACGTGCAACTGATTGTTTAACTCTGATTTCAATATCGTAAATTATTAAAAATTTCTAAATAATTAAGGAGATATTTATTATAACTATAATGTACTTCATCATAAAAAAAAATAGAATATAAAGTGTTAAAATATTCATATATATGTAAGTACTCTTTAATTATGCAAAATTATATCAATTTATTTATTTATTTATTTTGGTGCAGGGTTGCGGAAATACTTTCCCGGGAAAGAAAGACTCGTGGTGAGGATAGAAAGGCAATCTAAAAACTTGAGGGATAGGCTGATCCAATTATTTTGTTAATATATTAGTTACTACAAAAACAATTCACATATAGTATGTTGTGTTCTGATTGATTACCACTATTTATTTATTTGTAATAATTTTATATATGATTTAACACTTCATGATTAATTTCATGTGGTATATTTGCTTGTATTATTTTATCGTGTGTACCATGGATATTTAATTTTTCAATAAGAAAATAAACCGAATTGTGACTAATAATTTCAACTCCTAGCTATCAAAGATATGTTTATATATAAATATATATATAGAGTAGTGATTGTTAATCTTTATATTTATAGTATTTTCGATATATTGATAAATTGTAATTTTTTTTTTTTTTTACATGTCAGTATACTGTCAAATATCATTTGTATATCATTTGGACTATAAGATTTTCATATTTCGCCGCCTTTGAATTTTCGCATTCTTAGAACTTAGAAATCTATATTTCAAACATGATAGTGTCGCCCTAATTGACCTATACATAATGATAATTCATATGATTATAATATGATTGATTACAATCCTATAATATTTTATTGATGAAATGTAAAATTTAGACATCTAATATGATTATAATTTAAAACTACATATTTATAATTATTAATTTAATTACGTACATGTTTTGGTTAATTCATTTCATATCATTTGTATATTTCGCGGACTTTGTTTCTCTAACTTTATCAGTCAAATATTCAAAAATATCATTTATATATTTCGCCGACTTTATGAGTGTCTCTAACATTATTCTTCAAATAATTCATAATGATTTGAATATTTTGCCGACTTTGTGAGCGTCTCTAATATTATTATTTGTCAAATATTGGATAATAGATTTGCATATTTTGCCGCCTTTGAATTTTCGCATTCTTGGAACTTAGAAATCTAAATTTTAAACATGATAGTGTCGCCCTAATTGACCTATCCTAGCTAGCTAAGATGTGGCGCCACCTCTTACGAATTAAACTAATTGTGTATGGATTGTTTATCTTCTAAAAAATATAGTAAAGTTAGGCATCCCTTTCATGTCTTTTTCAGTTTATATGTTGCCCTAGACAAGAGTTGATTGGTTTAATTAATATAATAAAGAAGAAGTCACAAAGTTAATTATGATCTTAATTAGGGTTTTTTGCCTAACTATATAGCCAATATCACACGTTAGTCTTCATTCGATTGATCACCTAATTATTAAAGTTAACTTACCTACTATTCTCGAGTCTCACCTACAATTCTCACGATATATATATTCTTCAGTGAAGAGATTATATATAATTTTGGTACACATATAGTGAAAGGATAAGATAGGAATATTATGTGAATATCTCTAATATGAACAAAAGTTAATTAAATATCACAAACGTACTTGCACGGAAATGCTGTCAATTATACTGTTGGGGTCAAATAAAGAAGTGAAATTACAACCATGATCTGGTCAAAATTGGATAAATTTTCCATTGAAAATATTAGCTTTTCTCCACTTTAATTTCATGGTCCCCAATCAGAAAATGTTAAAGTTAGAAAATTCCATGTACTTTGAAGCTCCTATATAACTACACCCTAGTTTCCCCACCATGAAATTCAAGTACAAGAAACTGATCGATATCATCCATTTCTTTGAGAGACATAATAAGTTATATCATATACAAAAAAACTCTTTAGATAGCGCTAATATATATACTTCTGATCGATCTCTTGCTAAGTATATATAACTGAGAAACATTTTAGTTATGGAAGGAACCAATGGTTTTTACTTTAGTTTTTATGTTGGATTTACTTCGGTTTTCGCTTAAATTCGTAATTGCAGTAGTTCAGGACAAAGTTAAAAGTAGATAAGAACCGAAGTGAAAAATAGACTTTCTACTTCGGTTATTATGTAAAAACCGAAGCAGAACCCCCCTCTAATTTTTTTTTTTAGAATAATTATTTTTAATTATTTTAAAATGACCCAATTCTATTTTTATATTTTTTTTGTCCTAATTTTTTTAAATAGTCTAATTATATGAATTTATAGTTATACATATTTTTACAATTAGAATTAGTTATGATTTTTTTAATGAAAATATGCTAACTTTCATTAATTAGAAATGTCATACATAAGCATAAAAATAAGTACTTAAGTAAGATAGCTAGCATTAACATTAACACATTTACATAAAACTAAACTTAGAACTAAACGAACTCATAAATAATATAGGCTTACTAATAAATGTATGTCATCAATCGACCTAACCATTCGTGTTGGATTGGAAAGAGGTCTGCAATCACTACAAGAAAAATAGTTTTTAGAGGCGGAAATATTACCGACGGACTTAGTCCGCCGGTAATGTGCAGTATATTAGCGGCGGAGTACTGGGTCCGCCGCTAATAATGAGGAAATCAAAATAAAAAATTAATTTTTTTATTAGCGGCGGACTTTCCTATTATTAGAGGCGGATTATCCGCCGCTAATACAATGCCTGGAGACCAGTTTCAAATTTATTACCGGCGGGGATTTTACCGGCGGGGTTATGGTGATAGCGGCGGGACTCGTCGACGAGTTATGGTGATACCGGCGGGACCCGCCGGTAATAGTATAATACCGGCGGGTTAATAGCGGCGGACCCGCCGGTGATAGTGCATTACCGGCGGATTAAATGCGGCGGGACCCGCCGGTGATGTTGTATTACCGGTGGAGACCTGCCGGTAATAATATTATATAATGTCTGTTAACATATTTTGCTATTTTGTTCCGACGTCCCGGCCCATTCTTCTCCCTCACCTATTCTTCTCTCGACTGCCATTTTCTTGGACCCCATTCTTCTCCCGTCACTATAATTTACACCACGTTCTTTACACCAAGTCGCCATAAAACTGTTTCCCAGTTCGTTCTCTCTCTATATATATATATTTATATATATCTTTATTTTTCATTTTTCACTTCGATGTCATTTATAGTTTAACAAATTAATCACTCATTGCTACTTTGTTTCAGGTGGCTTGTGACAACTTGGGTTGATTTTTACATAATCTTCGCTGTTTTATCGGTATGTTCTATATATATATTTGCTTAATTTTGGGAAAGTATGTCTGAAATTGATTGTGTGTATGTATTTTTATATCAGACTTGGATCGTTTACAAGGAGTCCACCTGGTGTAGATCCCTACTTTGGATATTTTTCTTTGGGGTATTTGGCAAGTATGATTCCTTATCCTCCTCTAAATCTTTGTGTTACTCTGTTTGTTTGGATAAATAGCTTTTCAATGAAGAAAACTCTGTCTATTTCGGGTGCTGTTTTTGCTCAAAAGCTGCATTGTTGTGAATGAGAAAAAGTATTATTACATGCCACTAAGTTTATTTTTCAATCAAATGCTCCTAGTAACACATAAGTTTCTTAGTTCACTCTCTGTTATGTAATGTACAATTTAACATTGGAGTTAGTTTGAAATTTTTCTTTCTAAGAATTCTTGTTCTTATTTCAGCCCTGTTTTAAGTATCTACATTTTTATGCTTATTAAGCTAGTTTATCTTTTACTATTTTTAATTAATTAAATAATAAAAGTTTAATTCAACACTATTTAATTAAATAATTTGATTTAATAAGTCTTTAAAATTAATAATGATTAATTAAATAAATAATAAATTATTATAAGAAAATATTTTAATTTTTTTATTAAATATTATTATCTAATATTAAATTATTTGAATATAGAAATTGAAAATTTTATTTAATAAAAGTTTTTACAATTAATAATGTTTAATTAAAAATTACTACATATCTTATAATAATTTATTTTTTATTAAATAATATTATCTAATTGAATAATTTAATTTAATACAAATCTTAAAAATTAATAATGATTAATTAAATAGTTAATATTATTAATTATATAATTTGATAGTTAATGTTATCTAATTAATAATATTAACTATTATTAAATTATTTTAATATAGAAATTGAAAATTTTATTTAATAAAAGTTTTTACAATTAATAATGATTAATTAAAATTTACTACATATCTTATAAAAATTTATTTTTTTATTTTTTAATTAATTAAATAATAAAATTTTGATTCAACATTATTTAATTAAATAATTTAATTTAATAAGTCTTTAAAATTAATAACGATTAATTAAATAAATAATAAATTATTATAAGAAATTATTTTAATTTATTTATTAAATATTATTATCTAATATTAAATTATTTGAATATAGAAATTGAAAATTTTATTTAATAAAAGTTTTTACAATTAATAATGATTAATTAAAAATTACTACATATCTTATAATAATTTATTTTTTATTAAATAACATTATCTAATTGAATAATTTAATTTAATTTAATACAAATCTTAAAAATTAATAATGATTAATTATATAGTTAATATTATTAATTATATAATTTAATAGTTAATGTTATCTAATTAATAATATTAACTATTATTAAATTATTTTAATATAGAAATTAAAAAAAATTTAATAAATTTTTTTACAATTAATAATGATTAATTAAAAATTACTACATATCTTATAATAATTTATTTTTTCTGTCTCGGTATGCTTGTGATTGATGGTTGTTGACTACAGCCATCGATTACAGGGATATCGGCACAGAAATGATAAGTTTAAAGTATTAACAATAAAATAATGAAATGATTTTTTTTTTAAATTTGAATAACATTATCTAATAAAACATCATAAAATAACATAAGATATTATAATATTTCTTAAGATTTAAAAAATGATAACAAATTTTTTTGTTATCCATTCCTATTCACATTACTAAAACTCACAAACTCTTGTAACACTCTAGATGGCGATTGACAAAACTTGGACAACATTGAGAAATCGTGCTTGTCAAGAATATTGGAATGGTCTACAATCTTTTTTGAGGATGGCCTCGGAATATAAGGACTCTGATGGAAGAATTAGGTGTCCGTGTGTCAAATGCATAAATAATAGGCTTGAAATTTTACCTGTTGTCGAAGCACATGTATTCGATAGGGGATTTTATCAAGGTTATGAGAGGTGGATTTATCATGGGGAAGCGGAACTAGATGTTGTTGATGAGGTAGTTGATGATGATGAAGTTGACGAGATGATTCCCATAGTGGAGGACTTCCTGTTACCGACTACTGAGCAAGTAGATAATAGTGGCGCAAGTCAATATTACGACGAGTTATTTGAGGAGATTGAAGCTGAGTTGTATCCTGGATGTGATTGGATTTCTTCCCTTAACTTCTTAGCTAAGCTATTACATTTGAAAGTTAGAGGGAAGATTACTAACAACATATTCGATGAATTATTGAAGTTGTTAAAGCTTTCCTTTCTGAAGGAAAATAAAATTCCATCAACGTACTATGAGGCTAAAAAGAGATTGAAGAAATTAGGGTTGGGATACGAGTCGATTCATGTGTGCCAATATGATTGCTGTTTATTTTACAAAGAGCATGCAAACAAAGAGGAATGTCCAGTTTGCCGTACTAGTTGATGGGTTACTTTTGAAAAATTTAAAGGAAAAAAGGTGCCGCATAAGGTGATGCGTTACTTTCCATTGACACCCCGGTTGAAATGACTATACAACTCAAGGCTTACAACGAAGGACATGCTATGGCACCACACTGGGAAATCGAAAGATGATGGAATGATGCGACACCCGGTGGATGGGACGGCGTGGAAGAACTTTGACGTCAATCATCCTGGTTTTGCAAGTGATCCTAGGAATGTCCGTTTAGGCTTAGCTACTGATGGATTTAATCCATTTGGCAACACGAACCTGGCATACAGCATGTGGCCTGTGGTGTTGGCGAACTATAATCTTCCACCTTGGTTATGTATGAAAGACAACAATTTGATGCTGACCATCCTTATTCCTGGTCCAAAATCACCGGGTAAGGACATAGATGTATTTCTAAGACCATTGGTGGATGAGTTGAAGGAGTTGTGGGCTAACGGAGTTGTTACGAGAGATAGTACGACCAACACTATGTTCAAGCTGCGCGCAGCCCTTTTATGGACAGTCAATGATTTTCCAGCTCGAAGTAGTTTGTCTGGATGGAGTTGTGCAAGATGGAGTTGATCTTTCCTCCGGCTTTTTTTGATATAATGATTCACTTGGTCTTACATTTGCCTGAAGAAGCAATTTTGGGTGGACCAGTATTTATGAGATGGATGTATCCTTTTGAAAGGTACATGAAATAATTGAAGAACTACGTGGGAAATAAAGCTCGTCCTGAAGGGTCAATAGCTGAAGGCTATGTCGCTGATGAGGCTATGACATTTTGTTCGATGTTTTTCAAAGGGGTTGAAACTAAATTTAATCGTCTTGATCGCAATAAAGATGAGGTGTATGTCCCACGACACCTTACTGTGTTTCAATCTCAATGTCGTCCCCTAACAAAGGGAACTCTCAAGCCTCTCGATCTTGCGACTCGTGAAATGGCTGAATGGTTCATCATTAACAATTCACCCGAAATTCAGGATTACTTAGAGTAAGTTTATTCCCTTTAAAGTTAAATTTATGTTTATTCCAAATTATTTTATTCCAAAGCATTCAAATTTACAGCGAACACCTAGTAGAGATCAAACTGAAATTCCCAGATGGTGATCATAATCTTTTTTATAGAAGAAAAATTTTCGCCAGTGGTTTCATAAGAAGGTAAAATTGAGATTATTTTTAAACCTTTATTATCATAATGATATTTTTATCATTCTAATATAGGTTTATTAATTTATTTAGATATATGACTTGCACAAACATGGATCTTTAGAGAATGGTGATGAGTTGCTAGCTTTAGCATCTGGGTCAGATCACTTGGCAACATACTACGAAGGTTGTATAGTTAACGGTGTTCGAATTATCGCTTATGACCGAGATCAAAAGCGCACCACACAAAATAGTGGAGTGTCTGTTGCGGGAACTGAAGGTTTTAACTATTATGGCACGCTTCAAGAAGTACTGGTCTTATCTTTCACTGGTGCATATTCAGTTGCATTGTTTAGGTGTAAATGGTTTAACACTGATCCAAGCAAGAAGAAAACAATCACTGAAAATAATATCACTAGTATAAACGTCAGTAGCGAATGGTACAAAGATGAGCCTTATATACTTGCTAGCCAAGCTAAACAAGTATTCTATCTCGATGATCTACTTAGAGGCCGACACTGGAAAATTGTTGAGGATGTCAATCACCGTCAAATTTGGGACATCAAGGACGATGAAGCTGATGCAAATGTTCATGTTACATGAAAGAAACTCATCAAATTTTGTGTTGACCGTGGATCTCGGTCAGTTGGTTATGGAATCTCATGAACCTGCAACATATATTGGCACTATACAAAATTCACCTGCTGATCGATTGGATGAAAATTTCATAAATGACGACTTAGGCGAAGAAGAAGTCGATGAAGAAGATGAATAGCTAGTTGATATTTGTGAAGATGATGTTAATCATGTGTCTCCGATTGATGTTAATTTAATTAATGATGAAAGTGATAGTGATTATTCTACTTAGTTTTTATATTTTTGTAATAAAGACAATTGTTTAAAATATAATATATGAGACTTGTAATCATTTTGTTCATTTCCATTGGTGATATTTGATACTAACTAATAATTTAATATTAACTAATCATCTTTGTTCCTAAGTATAATGTCAGCAGATATAGCCACCTCTCACGGCGGAGATGGTGGAGGTCTAGACCCGCCAGATCCTAGTAGAGTACCCTCTTCCTGCGAGTTAGGTTAATAATAATTTTCAAATTTTGCTCATAGCTTGAAAGTCAAGCTCAACGAATGTTTAATATATATTAATATTTCAAATTTCGGTTATTCTTGAAAATGTGGATAGCTGAAGTGCCGAGAAGAAAGGGTCGTGGCCTGGCTAATTCGAAGCCACTTGAAATTCGAAGGCAAAATTCCGGGAAACCACTAGATCTTCAGCTTGATCCTAGGACGGACAAAGTGGTTGTCTTGGAGGACAAAGCTTTTTTCCGCGAGATAGGCCTCCAAGTCACTTTGTTGTTGCCAGGACATTACTTGGATTTCGCTGATGTACCTCAACAATTTAAGGAACCATTTCAGTTTATTTTGCTACCATCAGATATTACAGTGGCTGAATTGGGGAACTAAGCTAACCACTTTGAGGAAAGTTGTTAGGTGGATTGAGAGAGCTTCTAATAGCAAATTTCAGAAGCAAGTGTTTTCGGCTGCTATAGCAGCTATAGCAGCTTTACTCTATCACATTTGGAAGGCCAAAAATGATACTTTGTGGCTTGGGAAGAGGATACAACCTGAGTTAATTGTTCATAATACTAAAGTTAGTGTTAAAAATAGAATTTCGTACAGTTTACCAAAGAAAATTAGTCAAAAGGATAGAGATTGGTTTGGGACTTTGTAATGGGGCTTTGTGTTTTATTTGTTTTCCCCTGTTTTGAATTGTTATTGGAGTTTGTATGTTTCTGTTAGAAGTAGTGAATTTTCCTGATTTATCAAAAAAAAAAACATTTAAAAAAATAAAATTTTTGTAATTATTGTAAATAAAGTAAAATAAAACAAACTCTTAATTCCAACAATAAAACTAAAAACATCATTCAAAATACTTAATAAATTTCATAATAGTAGGCCCGATCCCTTATGGTCGCTAAATCCTTGATATGTACGCCCTCTGCCAAAGCTCTCCAACTTATTGCATTGTAAACATATTGTTAGTATTAAACCCAATGACAGGAGATAAAAAATTAACACAATAAACCAGAACAAAATCATAAGCACACAACACCAAGTTTACTTGGTTTAGTAGACAAAAGAAAAATATTTTTGCTACCAACATCCAAGGCCGGGCAAAGCCCTAGACGAAATTCACTATGAAAATAGAAGAGATTACAACCACCAATGTAATGTACAGAGATTTAAAAAACTACTCTCAAACCCCAATTGTGTATCAAGAACAATTAGAAGAAAGTTACAAACCCCAGAGGTTAGTTCATAATTAGACCCATGATAACAATTTTTAAAAATAAATGATAATCATATGGTAAGATAAGCATAATCGAAAATTATCACAACAATCTTAGTTCATAATTACAAAGTTAATTAGTATTATTGTTGATCTTAGATCAATCTAACAACTTTATACCATTGATTAGATGTTAAATAATTATTGATTAATGAATGATACTATATAAAACTATAATCATTTATAAAAGTAAAAAAGAATTGTGTATTTAAATTTCTTAATACTTTTACAGGCGCAATTTTATCTTTTACCGATGTGTTTATGACTTTTACTGACGTGTTTAGAAGACTTTTACTGGTGCAACATTGTAATGTGCCGGCAAAATACCACCGTCAAATGAAGGTTCGTATAAAAATCACTTTTGTTGGCGCAATAATGCCTAGTGCGTGGGCAAAAAGTAGGTTGTAAAAAGTGTGCAAACTTTTGCCGGCACAATTAGAAATTCTTTTGCTAGCGCATTTCATAATTGCGCCAGGAAAAACCACTTTTGCCGGCGCAAATTGCCAATGATGATAGTGAAGTTTTTGCTGGTGCAATTCGTGAAACGCGCTGGCAAAAGAAACTTTTACCGACGTAATTCTGAAACACGCTGACAAAAACCCTGTTTCTTGTAGTGCCAGGATAAAATAACCCAATCGAACACTATATCGGACCCCCACTGCACTGTAGAGAACCGTCAAATACAACACCCTAAAACTACTGCTCTGAATCCATAATTAAGAAACCAATGTTTTTTTTCTGATGAAAAAATGAGATGTCATTTACCCCATGAAATCTATCGCACTATATAGAAGAAGTGGACAGAAAGATAACTGGAATAAAAACGTTAATTGAGATCGTAGGAGACGAAGAAAAAAAGTCTTCTGTTTACCAAAAATTAATCACGTTTATAAAATGTTTTTATTAAATATAAAATTATAATTTAATAAATAAATTTTCTCCAAAAAATAAGGTGCACACCAACCAGTTCAGTCGGACGGTGGCACGCGTGTGGTGTTCAGGTGAATTTTTGTGCAACTCCTCCCTCTTCCACAAAAGTAGGTACCCCTCAAGGTTGTGGCTCAAGTCACTACAAGAAATCAGTTCTTTGCGCCGGCAAAAATTACTTTCCCCGTCGCAATTCGTGAATTGCGCCGGCAAAAATCAAACCCTTTGTCGGCGCAATTTCATGCCGGTAAAGGTGACTTTTGCCGGCGCAATTCGGGGTTGCGTCGGCAAAAGTATCGTGTTAAAAAATGCCATCACTTTTGCCGGCGCAACCCCTAATTGCACCGACAAAAGTACTGCCAGATTTTCAAATTAAAACATACAAAACTTTTGCCGGTGCATTTCACCTAACACGCGCGGAAAAAGTCAATGTGTTTTTAAAATTTTCACACATTTGAAATAAGGTAGGTGGGCATACTTTTGCCGGCGCGTTTAGTTGCGCCGGCAAAAGTCGTGATAATTAAAACGACGTCGTTTTATTTTAGGGTTTACTTAAACACTTTTGCCGGCGCAGTTTTAGACTTTTGCCGGCACAACGAAACGCGCTGGCAAAAGTTATAACGATATACCCAGCCGCCCGAGCCTCCTTCTTCCCCATTTCAGTTATACAGTTTCGAAACACAAAGCTTCTCTCTCTCTCTCTCCTCTGTGTAATCTCTTCGACCACCGTGAGCCATAATCCCACCGTGGCTTCTCTCTCAAGGTTAGTGAAGCTTATCTCTCATAGTTTGTATTCGGTATTTTTAACATTTTTGGATTTTTTTTCTATATAAACAGGTGTGTAGCTCCTCTCGGTAAAATAAGACTAAAAATGTTAGTTTATATATATATGTTTATATATATGTTTCCGTTTATATATATATATATTTATTTCGTTATATATATTTATATATATCTGATTATATATATTAATTTATATTTATCAGTTTATATATATATTTATATATATCAGTATATATCCGAGTATATGTATATATTTATATATTTGAATATATATATTTATATATATATGCATATCAGTATATGTATGGATATATGTTTATGTATATGTGTAAATGTGTTTATATATATGTTTATGTATATGTGTAAATGTGTGTGTATATATGTTTATTTAATGTTAAATTTTTTTAGAAAATTGATTAATATAAATGTATGTGTGTGACATTTGGTATTATAGTTATATTTTTCTTTTAAAAAAATAAATAAATATGTGTAGTTTTATAAAAATGAGATTAATAATGAAAAATAAAATACGATTTTAGTATTTATTAAAAAATTTTGATTTGAGTATGTATATTTTTTAATTTTAATGCTTAATATGTATATTAAAAAATAGATTAGATTATGTATATTAAAAATATATATATTATATTTTTTTATATTAAATATTATTTGTTTATAAATATTTATTAAATAAATTATTTTGATGCTACTGATATAAAATGATATAAAAAGATTTGATATATGTTAGTAATCTTGGTTTATGTTGTGCATGTTATGAGAATGTTCTGTATATTGCTCTGGAAATATTCTGGTTATATATGTGTTTAATTTGTAGGTTTTTCAATTTTTGGGATAGTTTGAAATATAGTCGTTATGCTGCCCAAATTTTGTTGGAGTTAGTAAAATTAATAAAAGTTTAATAATTAATTAAATAAAAATTTAAGTATAATTAAAAATTCATCAGAAAAATAATTTTTAACTATAATTTAAATAAAATAAAATTACCAATCATAATAATTAATAATTAATTTTAACATTAATATTAGATGTTTTGTAATTGAAAAAGTTAAAAATATAAATGATTTAATAAAATATAAATATAATAAAATTATTATTGATTAAGTAAATAATCCAATACAAATTGAAGAATTTAATAAAAAAATTACAAAATGGAGATTAATGTATAATTAAATTAATTTTAAATTAAAAGTAATAAATAAGTAAATGTTAAAGTAGACTAGTCAACGGACACATGGCAGTACATGATTGATCTACATTGTTATTATTCTTAAAATATTTTTTAATTTAACAAAAAAATAAAATTTACATTTTTTAAAAAAAAATTCAAAAATTTTTTCAACTTAAGATTAAGTATGAAAAATACATGTTTTTTTAAATTTAATTTTATATTGTTAATATCATCAAATTTTTTAATTTATTATTATTATTATTAAAATCTTCCTATTTATCATTTTGTCTACTTGTTTGCAATTAAAGATTAAGTAATTTTGTTTAAAATCTAAGCAATAATTTAAGATTAAATATTTTTTTAACTTAATCCTAAATAATTTATTAAAAGCAGCAAATTTGAATTTTTTTTTTAAAAATGAAAAAAAAATTATTTTTTGTTACCTTTAAATTGGAAAACAATAAATTGGAATTTTTAAAAAAAATAAAAAATATAAAATGATTTTTTTTATGAAAAATTATTTAAAATAATAATAATGTGTACCAATCATGTGGTGTCACGTGTCATGTAAGTGTTAGTAAGTTGTAAGTTTAAGTAACTTAGCCGCAAATATCTCTATAAATAATTATTTTTGCCAGGGATAGGATATTATTATCAGTTAGTGATAATTAGGGAGACAAACAGTCATGAAATACTTTGACTATCATTTCCCTCATTTTAAGATAATTATTAATATTTTCTTAATTATTTTGCTTAAAGATGGCGAGCGACAGGAGCTGGATGAGTGCGAGGAATCGTTGGTCTCTGGAGTATAGAAATGGTGTTAAGGAGTTCTTCGATATCGCCAAAAATCAGTTGAACGATCGAGGTTTGGTTCGCTGTCCGTGCAAGAAATGTGGGAATGTTAAGTTCCAGCCTATAAATGCAATTTCGATGCATTTATTCAACAATGGCATCGTACAATCCTACAAAGTGTGGCATTACCATGGAGAGGCGCTGCCGTCGCCACCAGCTGTGGTACGAGATCATGATAGAGATGAGATAGCGGATATCTTGGAGGATGTTTACGCTGAAGATGACGTTCCTGCTGGAAACTATAATGATCCTCCCCAAGATGATCCTCAAGATCGCGACAAGTATGACAATTTATTTAAGGAGATGTCAAGTGAACTGTACCTAGGTTGCTGAAAGTATTCCGCGTTGAACTTCTTGGTGAAGCTGATGCATCTCAAAGTAATTAACAAGTGCAGCAATCATTACTTTGATGGTTTGCTGGAATTGTTAGTCGACGCTATGCCTGACGGAACAATTTTACATAAGTCTAACTATGAGGCGAAGGCAAAGTTGTGGAGTATTGGATTGGGATATGAGTCCATCGATGCTTGCAAGCATGACTGTGCACTGTTTTGGAAGGAGAATGCGAATTTGGAATTCTGTCCGATTTGTGGTGAGTGTCACTGGCAAGATAATCGTGGGAACGGGAAGAAAGTGGCCCATAAGGTCATGCGGTACTTTCCGTTGACGCCAAGATTGAAAAGGCTGTACAGTTCCAGATATACTGCAGAGGATATGAGATGGCACTATTCTAAAAGGCCAAGAGAAGATGGTGTGATGAGGCACCCCGCTGACAGTAAGGCGTGGAAGCACCTTGATGAGCTGTACCCATCTTTCGCAGCCGAACCTCGAAATGTTAGGCTTGGGTTGGCTACAGATGGTTTCAATCCTTTTGGGAACATGAGCAACTCTTACAGCATGTGGCCTGTGATACTTGTCCCGTACAACTTGCCGCCGTGGAAGTGCATGAAACCACAGTCATTAATGTTGTCTATTCTTATTCCAGGTCCTTCTTCACCTGGAAAAGATATCGATGTCTATATGAGACCTTTGATTGACGAGTTGAAGGAGTTATGGATGAATGGTGTCGAGACAAGAGATGCATACAATAGTACCTTGTTCAGTATGCGTGCAGCAATCTTGTCGACCATTAAAGACTACCCAGCTTATGCTATGATGTCTGGGTGGAGCACAAAAGGGTACAAGGCGTGTCCCACATGCAATGAAGAAACTCCCTCTGTAGGGATTAGAAGTAAAATTGCATACATTGGCCATAGGAGATTTCTCGATATGGATCATGAATGGAGGAGCAAACGAGCACTATTCGACGGTAACAAGGAACTCAGGCCACCACCGAAACATTACTCCGGTGATGATGTGTTGAAGCAATTAGAGAATTTGATGATTAGACATCCTGGGAAACACAAAGAATTTGGTGGTGGGAAACGCAAAAGGGCTCCGATTGAACTTAATTGGTCGAAGAAGATCATATTTTTCGAGCTTGATTATTGGAAGGAGTTATTGTTGAGGCATAATTTGGACGTAATGCACATTGAGAAGAATGTTTACGACAGTGTCTTGGGAACTTTGTTGAACTTAGAGGGAAAATCTAAAGACACTGACAAGGCAAGACTTGATCTAGCAGACATGAAAATTAGGGAAAAACTCCACCTCCGCAAAGAGGGAAACAAGTGGAAGAAACCGCACGCCAGTTACACCCTCAGTGTCCCGGAGCGTCTAGTTTTCTGTGAATTTGTGAAGTCAGTTGAATTCCCGGACGGTTTTGCTGCAAACCTTTCGAAGAATGTCAATGTCAATGATGGCAAGATAACTGGGTTGAAATCACACGATTGCCACGTGTTGTTTCAGCAGTTGTTGCCCGCCGCAATTAGGTCGTTTTTGGTTCCGAAAGTTCGGAAGCCAATTATTGAGTTGTGCGGTTTTTTCAAAAAACTTTGTGCACGAACTTTGAATGTGAAAGACCTTGAGAAGATGGAGACAGACATTATCACCATTTTATGCAAGTTGGAAATGATATTTCCTCCAGCATTTTTCGACATTATGGTGCATTTGGTTTTGCACCTTCCGAAAGAGGCAATTCTTGGCGGTCCCGTGCACTTTAGGTGGATGTATGCCAAGTGAGGAAGGAGTGAACTACTATGGAGTTTTGGAAGAAGTAATTGAATTTTCCTACTTGATGGGTTACAATGTTGTCCTATTCAAGTGTAGATGGTTCAATACAAGTAGAATTAAAGTGGAATCCAATTTTACGAGCGTATATGTGAAAGAAGAATGTTATAAAGATGATCCTTTCGTTCTCGCATCTTAAGCGAAGTTGGTGTATTATCTTCGAGATGTAAAAAATGGGGATGATTGGAGGCTCGTTAATGAATACATTCCAAGGAATGTATGGGATTTCTCAAATTCCGATGTTGATGATACTGAGACCACAAATGATATACCAATATTGCAAGAAGTTAATTCTTCTTCATTTCAATTGTGGGTAGAACTTCCAATTTT
The DNA here is from genome assembly GCF_963169125.1 of Humulus lupulus. NCBI lineage: Eukaryota > Viridiplantae > Streptophyta > Magnoliopsida > Rosales > Cannabaceae > Humulus > Humulus lupulus. The sequence continues at coordinate 2,989,109 of NC_084794.1, read as the reverse complement.
TGATAATCTTCAGTATGATCGGATTGATGTCAATGCCACTGAAGTGCACAACGTTGATGATTTGGTTGGCGAAGGTTCAGATGAATTTTTTGTCGATGATGAAGTTGAATTTGAAGACGACACGTTGGCCGAGTATGAAGACGATGAGGATGACGATCATGTTCTAGTTGATAGTGATAGTGATAGTGATGTTCGTAATGATGTTGTAGTTAGTGATGATGAGGACAGTGATATGTAATTTTTACAAGTGTATGTAACTTTTTATTTAATTCAATGAAAACTTTATTTATTATCATTAATTAATGATAGTATCAGATATAGGTACACACGCACCTATTGGATGCTTTGGGGATAGTCAATGTATTCATGTACCGGTACTCATTTTTTCAATATATTTGATGAAATATGTTGAAAAAATGGGTAGTCGCACATGTCTGCTTACTATCTCCAAGGGATCTATTAGGTCGGAATAGGGTAGGTTGGGAAAGACAATGAGTAATAAAATGTTAATTCAATAACAAAAAACAATAGTGATGCACCTAGTGGATGCCTTGGGGATAGTCAATGTATTCATGTACTGGTACTCATTTTTTCAATATATTTGATGAAATATATTGAAAAAATGGGTAGTCGCACATGTCTGCTTACTATCTCCAAGGGATCTATTAGGTCGGAATAAGGTAGGTTGGGAAAGACAATGAGTAATAAAATGTTAATTCAATAACAAAAAACAATAGTGATGCACCTAGTGGATGCCTTGGGGATAATTAATGTATTCATGTAGTGGTTCTCATTTTTTCAAGATGTTTGAGAAACATCTTGAAGAAATGAGAATGACTACATGACTGCTTACTATCTCCAAGGGATCCACTGGGTCGGAATATGGTAAGTTGGGAAAGACAATAAGTAATAAAATATTAATTTTATAACAAAAAATAATAGTGATGCACCTAGTGGATGCCTTGGGGATAGCCAATGTATTCATGTACTGCTCCTCATTTTTTTTAAATGTTTGAGATACATTTTAAACAACTGAGGAGAAGTACATGACTCCTTACTATCTCCAAGTGATCCACTAGGTCGAAATAGGGTAGGTTTGGAAATACCATAATGAATAAATGTTAATTTTATAACAAAAAACAACAGACATACATAATTTGAATTAGTTAATTAATGAATATTTTAATGTAGAATGGCCGAAACAAGTAATGACACAGGTGGTGGCTCCAAGAGAGGCAGGGGAGCTTATTACGGTGCCAATATCGAGAAGGAGCTGGCCATCAAAAAAGTTAGTCATTTGAAAGTAGAGTTTGATAAAAAAACTGGAAAAGCTATTCAAAAGTACAGCAAGTGGTTCAACAATTCCATGGCTCGTTATTTGCGTAGCACCGTACCCCCAACTACACTAGCTTGGGAACAAGTAAAACCAGCTGATATCGAAGTTATTCGAAAGAGACTATCTGTAAGCATTCTTTAAACCTTTAATAACTCATTATTAAATATTTTGTCTATCTTCATAATATTTTAACAAATTCCAATTTTAATTGTGATTTTAGGAAAAAAATTCATTTATCCAGAAGACAATCCAGTAATCAACGATACCATGGTAAGACAAATGCAAAAACATTTGACTGATTGGCGCCACACGATGAAGAAACACTGGGTAGATGTTGGAGGAGAGGTGGACAATGAGAGAGCGAAGTCAAAACCTTTTGTGTCGATTACTTCTTCTGATTGGGCAATTCTGTGTGATTTTTCGGCTTCTGATTCTCACCAGGTATGCCGTAGATTTTACATTAATTTTTTAATTATAAAATTACAATTTAGATTAATGAGTACTGTTTTCTTTTTGAAGCGTATATCGAAGAAAAATAAAGAAGCTCGAGCTAAAATGACCATACCAGGAGGACACGGTTCCAAATCCATCGTTGCCCATGTTTATGATCACGTAAATTATAATAACTTATATCCTTACATTTACGAAAATATTATAAATGTCACAATGTTTAAATAATTTGCTTTTTTAGACGGACCCATCTACTGACCAGCTCCCGAGCATGATCGACACATTCGAGCACCTCCACAAGAAGAAGGATAAGTGGATTAGTGATGCAGCGGCGACAAAACATGTAAGTTGCATAACCTTAACTAATTTATGATCATTTAACTTTAAAAAAGTTTAGTAAATAATTAATAAATATTAATTATTAATTGGTTGTTGTCAATTAGTAATTATTTATTAATTATTAATTAAATTTTTAACAATGAAATCTTTATAATCTATGTGCCAATATTTTTATGATTAATGATTGTGGACTAAGATAAAAAAAGAATGTAACTAATGTTGTCCCCATATCAGGGAGCTTGCGGGCTAAAGTAAATTTGGTCATGAAAATCCATTTCTGACTGAAAAACATGAAAATGTAGTTGATGTATATGTTTGGAGACGTAAATTCCCCATTAATGGAATTAACTGCACCTACCGTATATATCAATAATATCTTCATGATTTTCAATCAGAAATGGATTTTCATGACCAAATTTACTTTAGCCCACTTGCTCCCTGATACGGGAACAAAATTAATTACATTCTTTTTCAATCACTGGTCTGCAGTCATTAATGATAGGATGTTGGTAGATAGATAATAAAGTTATATTTTATATGTTGTTATATTAAAAATTTATAAGTTAGGTTTTCAAATAATTTTATATTGGAATTCGAAATAAGTGCTTTTTATTGTGCAGAATGAGATGACCGAACGTCGAGCATCGCAGAGTACGGCCCCTGCATCATCTGCTGCTTCTTGTGTCGGCGATAATGTCGACGGTCATTTCCCGCCTGATATGGATATTGTCACGGATGTCCTTGGACCCCGCTCGCGTTATAAGAAAGGGTTTGGGGGGGTTGCCTAGGTTGAAGGCAATTGGCGCAAAGAGGGCAGCATCTTCGTCAACTTCTCAAATGTTCGGACAATTGCCACCTGAAGTGGACACCATTTTGCAGCAAAATCAAGACATTATGCTAGAAAATCAGAACCTAAAGAAGCATACGACTAAACTTGAGAGTCGTCAACGACGTCAAGATCTCCTGCTCAGTGCTTTGTTGAAGCAGGTTGGTCAATTGGCTCCTGGTTTTACTGTTGACTTACCAGACCAGGATTCGAGCGAGGACGATGATGCTGACGGGGGTGGGAATGATGAGGCGGCCAGTACTCATTTGTAGAACCTTTTTTCTATTTATTTAAAATTTAATTTATGAGACATTTATTTTACTAAATTACTTTTATATTTTCATGTTTGGTGGAGACAATAAATATTAATAGTTGTAATTTTTTATTTATAAAATTTTAATTTTATTTCTAATTAAATAATATTACTAAAAAATTAAATAATTATTAATATATTAAAATTGAAAATTATTAATTAATATTAATATATTGAAAATAATATTAGTAATTTAATCAAAATTATTATTTTAAAAATACTTTTACCGGCGTAAAATTACGCCGGTAAAAAGTTTCAATCTTAACTTCACATATACACCTTTACCAGCGCAAAAATGCGCCACTAAAAAATTAAACTATTGCCAGCGCATTATTGCGCCGCTAAAAGTGTTTTCCACAATATCGTGACAGATTTTTTTACCGGCGCATCCATATTTTTACCGGCATATTTTTTCGTCGCCAAAAAAGACCATTGTCGGCGCATTAGATTTGTGTCGGAAAAAGTGAAATTAGCGATGGAGATACGACACAAAACCATACTTTTGCCGGCGCAAATTTGCTTTTGCGCCGGCAAAAGTCTCCTTTTTTGTAGTGAGTCCACAATATATATACACTTACAAATAAGTGTTCCAAAACAATGTGAGACTCTTCCTCTACGGAATCAACAAATAACATTTTCAATTTTTTAACTATTCATATCTATAAGTTCCAAAGAAAATTTAAAATATCATGAATATGATATAATTTCCAAATTTTTGAAATTAAAAATTCGTTTCCTTGTTCTGCATACACATTTCAAATCGTGTTGAAAAATGATTTTTGGTAATATAAATACAAATATATATTATGTTATAAAATGCTGATAATTTAAATGAGATATTTTTATAGCTAATTTTCTAAAAAATATATATACATGTAAATGAGATTTTTTTTGATATTTTCGTTATCAAAACCAACTTAGCAGAAATGCACGGTGATATTTTTACCCTCTATCTCATTTCTATTCCATTTAATATTTATTTGTAAGTCATCTATCTCATAATAATATAAATAAATATATAGCTATATAGAGATGATGTTTTTGTTTTCTAAAATAATGTGGGACTCTTCATCTTCATCTAGGGAGTCAAAATATCTATAATTTCCAAATTTTTGAAATTAAAAATTCGTTACCTTAAAAAAATATTAGTGTTCTGTATACACATTTCAAATCGTCTTGAAAAATGATTTTTGGTAATATAAATATAAATATAAATATAAATATATATTTATTTATATTATGTTATAAAATGTTGATAATTTAAATAAGATATTTTTATAACTAATTTTCTAAAAAATATTATAGTTATCTTATCAAAACAAACTAAGAGAAATACACGGTGTGATATTTTTACCTCATAATAGTATATATACAAACCAACCAAAGAAAGAATTACAGATCTTGATCACATATATTTATCGAAGATGAAGATTTCAATTATTCTGTTGGCTTTGTCGTGGACCATATCGATGAGCTCCACCGAGGGATGGCCATGGCCTTATAGTAACAAGAAGAGAGTTTGCATGAGTCAGTACATGAGATTTCAACCATGCGTTGGTGAGTTACTTGGCTTCACATATTGGCAGCGTCCTATTTCTTCCTCTTGCTGTGCCACAGTTGTTGATATCTCTGCCACCGCTGCCCTTTGTCCCCACGCATTACCCTATTATCACTCCTTACCTAACTTGGCTTTCTTTCAAGCCCAACAACATTGCACCACCACCACAAACATTCCATCCCCATCTTCACCACCACCACCACCACCACCACCCGCAGTAGCACCGCCATCACGACCAATACCCCCGCCGCCATCACCACCACCGTCACCCCCATCACAATCACCACCAATGCCGAAGCCGTCACCAGATGATCCGTTCCCGAATATTAACTATGCTGATAAAAAATGTGTGGAGGAACCTCGACTTCATAAATACTTGTTAGATATATCACATTACACTCTCGTGAAAAAACCACTTCCTTCAGATTGTTGCGAAACTATTATCGACGTTACAAACAAGTGCCCTGCTGATGTTGGCTGGGATCAACTAATCTTAGAATGCCTAGACTATTGCAGAAGTATTCAGAAGGCAAAACCATCACCGCCGTCACCGCCACCACCACCGCCATCACAATCACCACCAGAGCCGAAGCCGTCACCTGATGATCCGTACCCGAATATCAATTATGCTGATAAAAAATGTGCAGAGGAACCTCGACTTCATAAATACCTTTTAGATATATCACACTACACTCTCGTGAAAAAACCACTTCCTTCAGATTGTTGCGAAACTATTATCGACGTTACAAACAAGTGCCCTGCTGATGTTGGCTGGGATCAACTAATCTTAGAATGCCTAGACTATTGCAGAAGTATTCAGAAGGCAAAACCATCACCGCCGTCACCGCCACCACCACCGCCATCACAATCACCACCAGAGCCGAAGCCGTCACCTGATGATCCGTACCCGAATATCAATTATGCTGATAAAAAATGTGCAGAGGAACCTCGACTTCATAAATACCTTTTAGATATATCACACTACACTCTCGTGAAAAAACCACTTCCTTCAGATTGTTGCGAAACTATTATCGACGTTACAAACAAGTGCCCTGCTGATGTTGGCTGGGATCAACTAATCTTAGAATGCCTAGACTATTGCAGAAGTATTCAGAAGACAGCACCATCACCACCGGTTAATTAGCTACATATTTATTATTATTATTATTCAAAGTTTATATTAGTCTTTTATTGATGTTTGAGATTATTATTTAGGATTGTTAATGTTTTAATTATTTGAATAATTATAATAATTTTAGCTATTTAAAATTAGGGTTCTGATGCCGTGGTTGTTTTAGAATTTTTTCGTGAATTGTAGAGATTGGTTTACGTATTAAAAAAATATATCTTGTGGACTTTAATATATAAATATATAATGAGAATTATAAAATCGTGTCAACAACTAATATTAACTCTCCTATTTGAGGGAGAATCCGAATAGATGCAATCAAAATTATTTTTAAAAATTTGATTATGTGCCACCCCTTCATATCCCAATATTCTTTCATTTTTTTTGAAAAAAAATATGAATACGTAAACAAACAGCAGAGATTCAAGGCGAGAGAATTTCTATGAATCAATTTGCGATTTCATAGATTTTTTTCATTATATCTTTACTTCATAAGAAATTGAGTATTACGCAATTTTAGCAAATTATTAACTTATACCAAGAACAAAAATGTACTATACAAAATGAGAATACTCTTGAACTTTATTTTAAGAATGAGAATCATATTAGCAAACCTGCGAAAACAGTCATCACTATTGCAACTTACAATAATTATCAATACAGTCATATCATTAGTAGACGATGAGAGATATGTTGATCATATCATTAGACAGAGGCCGGGGACTAGGAGTGGCCATGCCCTAACTATTAAAATGTATATTGGTCCCATCTAAAATTAGAGAAAAAATTATACATTTATATATTTTGTAGACATACTAGTATAATTGATCAGCATTTATATATAGTACTGCCCACAAAAAAAAGCAAAAACTTGATTGCATGCATAACATAATCCTCAATTCCGACTCTTCATAAATATTCCTCTTGCGATCCTTTTCATAAAATGGATTCCAGATTCCTCACCAAGAAGGAATATTCAATTCTCCTCTTTCATGGGCCTATCATCTCAACCCCATACCTTCTAGGGATGGCAAAAAAAACTCAGCGCGTCGGGGCGGGTTGGAGCCCCGACCCGAAAGGGTGCCCCTGATCTGAATATAAACGGGGCAAAAATGGGGCGGGTCGAGATCTGATCCGACCCGCTAGCAATTGAAGCAGGTCGGATCACGACCCGAACCGGTTGTTGTTGTTTTTTTTTTTGTAATAAAGAAATTTATTTAAAAACTAATTACTACCCTTAGGTGATCCACGTTCCAAATATATATAAATAAGACAAAGTTTGGTGCAGAAAATAAAAGTTTGGCGCGGCTCTAAAATTTTAAGTTTCGCATAATGAAGGAGAAGAAGAAAAGGAATGGGTGGCCGATTGAGATCTGATTTTTTTTTTTTTTTTGGGAGAAATGGTCGTTTTCAGAATTGAGGTGCAGTTGAGAGGTGAGAGTGAAAAGTTTGAGAGGATTATGGATTAGAGATTCATTTGGGGATAAGTTGCTCATACATAGTATCAGGGGCGACGTGTCATAATATGAGGGGCAACACATTGCTCCTAATAATTTTCACAAAAAAAACATACCACCAAATTTTCCCACTCAGTTTTAGTCAAAGTATCTAATTGTTAGGGGCTGATGTGTCGCCCCTGATTTCTTGAATATTAGAGGTGACACATAGTCGCCCCTGATAAAATCACCTTTAAAATATTATTTCTTGTAGTGCCTGATGGAGATCGAGGGAGCCAAAATGTTCTATAGAGTTAACCTCGCGACAAAGGCTCTCACGAGGGGTACGATCTCAATGAGGGCATCCGTTGATAAGCCTAGAGCATTTCATGAGTTCATAAGGAATAGCTACCCTTATGGATGTCAAGGGAGTCAAAATGTTCTACAAGGACAACCTCATGATAAGATAATACCTCCACGAGGGGTATGACCTCAAGGATGACGTCCACCAATAAGCATAGAGCGGTCACCAAGCCGTCTAGCCAAAAAGAGTCTGAAAATAGACGCTTGTGAAAAAAAGTCAAAATGTTTCACGAGGATAGTCTCCTAATAAAGGCTAATACTTGCACGAGGAGTAAGGCCACAAGGAGAGCATCCACCAATAAGCCTAGAACGACCACCAAATCGTCTAGCCAAAAATGGTCCTAAAAGAGACATTTGTAAAAATAATATTATGCATAATGACGATAAGAACGCCTTGCAAGGCATGCGCCTCGCGCCAAGGGAGAGTCGCACCTCACTAGAACTGTGACTAGCACCAAGAAAGGCACCTCGTGCATAAGCACCTACGCAAGGCCTCTTGGATCATGCCCCTATAAACCAACTCACACGGCCATCATTTCCCAAGCCTCTTTGAAATATATGCGCCTTGTTTACGAGTCTTTGCCCTATTTTGTAGGGTAGATGTCACCAGCAGGGTGTCCCACACAAAGGTTTCGAAGGAATTTACAAATGCCCTCACCTAGCAAAGTAGTGAAATTCAAACTCAAAATGTGTACAGAATATTTGGGAGTTGCAAAGTTGTAACTGATTTTGTAATTTCAAATATATTACTCATTTGGATATTTTCATTATCCAAAAAATATAACTCTTACAATATGTGACACTTTATCACATTTTTTAATCTAAACATTATATTATAAATAATATAACATAAATTATCATAATTAAACTACTATATATTTATATCCCACATTTTTATTTTGTTTATGATTAAAAATTAAATTACCATTAAATAACTCATATACATGTGACATGATTCACCTAATAAAGTTCATAAGACATTATATCATATAGATAAATATAATTCTCATCCTTAAAATAAAGTTCATTTTTTTGTGGTATAAGTTAATTTGCTAGAATTGCTACTACGCAATTCTTTTGTAGTTAGAATATAATAAAAAAAAGTCTATGAAATCGCTAGCTGATTCATGGAAATTTCTTATAAATATATGGTGAACAACAATGGTTATTCTTGATCTTCATGGTCCACACTATTTGTGAAACCTGAGACCTTTTCAGGTTGAAAAAGTCAAATATAAGAGGAAATTTTTTTTTTTTAAATTATATATTTGATTTTTTTTCCCTTTTCTTCTCCCTCCCTTCCGAACCTTTCTCTTTCTTCTTCTTCTCTCTTTTTCTTTCCTTTGTTTTCTCTCCAAACCAGCCACGGCAAGCTTCAGACACGCCACCATCGGAGCACCATTTCTAACACGCGCCGGAGCTGCAGCTTCCCTGACCAGCGACGACGACAACCCCGAAATTTGGTGACCATCGGAGCAAGGACGCGCATGTGCGATCACTTCGAAGTTTCGCCGTCGAAACTTTGAGGTGAGTTTCCGGCGAACTCCGACCACCATTCGGCGAGTGGGTGGTACCGTTGGAATCAGCATCGTGAGAGGATTGTCGCCCACTAAGTCATTCCGGTCAGCTCGCCATTTTTCTCCGGCGAGATTTTGGGTATCTTCGCCCTTTGGAAGCATTTTCCGGCGACACCGGAGGTCATTTGGGCGAAGGAGCTGTACTTTCGTGATGTACTCATCAAGAGGATCGTTTTGATATGTGTCATGCATATATTTGTCGATGTTTGCGGTACCGCCACCAACCGCTATTGTGCACTGCTTGGGTGAGGTTCGGAACTTGAAATTTTAAATATGGTCATATTATATGTCATTGGACACGATTTTGAATAAGGAATGCTATGATGATAATCGTTTGCTCATTTGGTGCACATAGGAAAAACGTGATATTAAAATCGAACTAAATCATTCTAAGATCATCGATAAGCCTAGCAGCGTTGCTTTGGGCTCGGATTAAATTCTAAAGAGGTAGGGACTCAACTAGACCATTGGACTTATTTTACTTGTATCAAATTGCATTCAACATATTCCAATTTCGATATTTATAAAATGTTTAAAAAATAGAAAACTTAACCTGCATGTGTTTCTGATCTGTTCTGAGGGCACTGAGTGCCAAATATATATTTTTGTTTACTTATTTATGCAGGTTATGATTTTTGGGTTTATTCAAATGTAGCTGTTATGCTGCCAAATTTTCTAAAATATAAAGGGAATATGTTTCTTTCTTTTCATGTTTACCTGCATTTGGTTATATGAGAGCCATAGTGATCATGATTGGTGCATGTTGTTGTTTCACGACCTAGTCTCTGTGTTATCTTAGGTAGATCAAGTGTCCACTCACATGTAGGTGTAAAGACCTAGCATCTGTATAATGGAAGTGTTCTGAGCCTCCCCCTTGTGGTGGTTATCAGGTCCGGCTACCCGGTTTAGGATGTCAGATTTTCTATGGTGGGTAACGGGAACTAGGGATCTAGTGGACGGTGTGATGTGCACTTGTAGCTATGCTCTTATGATTATTTGTGGTTTCTCTATTTTGGTTTATACATGATGATGTATGTTTTGTTTTCAAAGCTAACCATGCAGGGGTTGTATTAAACTTTTGAGTCCTATGTTATTAGTTGTTTTCCTACTGGGCTTTATAAGCTCACCCCTATCTCTCCCATTCCAGGAGCCTAGTGACGCGAATGTGGAAAAGATGAATTATTGATGGAGCCAATGTGTTTAGCCTATTTCTATTTCGTGTCATTGTCTTATCTTCTGAGCATTTTATATGTATTCGACTTCGAATCCAATGGTTGATATATCTGAATGAGCAATGAAATAGTTAGGGATGAGGAATGGTGGATGCTAAATATTATTTTGGGTGTTTATGACTTATTAAATTTAACTATTTGGTGATTACATAACTGTGGGAATATTATTGTTTTATGTATAATGATAAATGATCATATTTTTATCACTTATATTTTTATATAAAATTATATGAGTTATTTCATTATTTTACTTATAATTATAGTATGATTTAATATAAATTAAATCATCATTTATAAAGACTATTTTTCAACGAGGGTCAAAGTTTGACCTTTAACCACCCAAGTTATGGATATTACAAATCTGTCACGGCCTAGGGCTCACCGTGAATTTGTTTTAGTATTTATATATGGTTTTTCTTAAAAAAAAATAAAGAATATTGGGATATGGATGGCATAACCAAATTTTCAATAATAATTTTGATTGCATCTAGTTGGACTTCTCTATTTTGATGAAGTCTACAAGATTAATTTTGTTAATAAATAACTAGAAACTAGGAACTATAGCATATATATATATATATATATATTAAACCAATCTCTACAATTCACGAAAAAAATTATAAAACAATCACGGCATGAGAACCCGAATTTCAAATAGCTAAAATTATTAAAACATTAACAATAATCCTAAATAATCTCAAACATGAAAAAAAAAAAAAAAAACAATAACATAACTAAGAAAAAAAAAACCAAAATAGAATACTGATAGCAGTTGAACGATAATAATAATAAATCTAGCTAACTTACGATAATAATAATAAATCTAGCCAACTTATGGTGATGATGTTGTCTTCTGAATACTCCTACAATAGTCTAGGCATTCTAAGATTAGATTATCCCAGCCGACATCATCAGGGCACTTGTTTGTAACGTCAAGTATAGTTTCGCAACAAGCTGAAGGAAGTGGTGTTTTCAATAGAGTGTATTGTGATATATCTACAAAGTATTTATGAAGTCGAGGTTCCTCCACACATTTTTTATCAGCATAATTGATATTCGGGAACGGATCATCAGGTGACGGCTTCGGCGTTGGCGGTGAGGGCTGTGGTGGTGATTGTGATGGCGGTGACGGTGACAGTGGTGATGGTTTTGTCTTTTGAATATTCCTGCAATAGTCTAGGCATTCTAAGATTAGTTGATCCCAACCGACGTCATTAGGGCACTTGTTTGTAACGTCGAGTATAGTTTCGCAACAATCTGAAGGAAGTGGTGTCTTCAGAAGAGTGTATTGTGATATATCTACAAAGTATTTATGGAGTCGAGGTTCTTCCACACATTTTTTATCAGCATAGTTAATATTCGGGAACGGATCTGTGGTTGGTAGTCCATTGGAAAATCAGGACCTTTATTAAAGTTACTATTTGAAAAGTTAGTTAAAGATTAGTTAAATGTTGAAAGATTAGATGGCTCGGCTTGTGAGCTTATAACTAACCTACTACTAGTATATATTGGCTGCTTTATATTTGAGAGCCATTATTACTAGAGAAAACAGATTGATAGAGAGAGATAATACTGATCGAGATAGAGAGACTAAAGGCAATCAAGAAGATCATACTTGTCCAAGATTCAGAATCGAAGTTGAAGAACCATGGTATTCATGGTGATAATCGATGCTCGGACAAACCAGTTTTGAGGAGTGTTTCGTTTGGTGCATTCAAAGGAATTGTGATCAGTTCATCTGTGATTGTAACACTACTTTTCATAGTGGATTAACTCCTTGAGGGAGAGCTGGATTAGGACTCACATTGAGTTCCGAACCAGGATAAAATTTGTGTCATTTTACTTCTTGCATTACTATTTTTATTACTGTTTTAGCTTCTGTTCTTTGCATTGTTCATATTGATTGTTTGAATTGCTGTGATATTGCTGTAGCAAAGAATTGAGTCTGTGTTGTAAGGAATCACAACAGTGGTACCAGAGCCAGGTTCGGGGATTCAAGACTCAAGTTGCTACATAATCAAGAATCAAGAAAGGTTGTTCAATGGCCTCAACATCAACAAGATTTGATTTAGAGAGGTTTGATGGATCGAGGGATTTCAGTCTTTGGAGAGAGAAAATGATGGCAATCCTAATCTACCAGAAATTGGATTATGCATTAGAGGAAAAGCCTGAAAAGTCTGAAAAAGATCTCGATGCAGCAAAGAAAGGTGAAGCAGAAGTTGTCATGAAACAAGCAAGATTAGCCATCATAATGAATCTTGCAGATAATGTATTAAGGCAAGTGATAGGAGAGAAAACAGCCTTGGGAATTTGGAACAAGCTGGAGCAGTTGTACATGGCCAAGTCGACAGCCACCAAGATTTTCCTAAAAGGAAAATTCTATGGATTTAAGATGAATGCCACTATCTCATTGGAGCAGAATTTGGATGACCTTAATAAAATTGTGTTATCTCTAACCAACATGGGAGAGACAATTAAAGAAGAAGACCAAGCTGTGATCATACTGAATGCACTACCAGATCAGTTCAAAGAAATGAGAACTGTGATAATGTACAGCAGAGACACCCTCACCCTCGAAGATATCATGAGCACACTGAGATCAAGGGATGCAGAATTGAATTGGCAAAAGGCAGCAAGATAAGAAGCCAGAACTGAGGAGGCACTAACAATTCGAGGAAGACAACCAAGAAGAGGAAATTCAAGATTCAGAGACAACTTTAAACCAAGATACAATTCAAGAACAAGAGGGAATAGCAGATCAAAGTCTAGGCCAAGAGAAACTCGAAAATGTCATCACTGTGGAAAAACAGGTCACCTAATTCGATACTGCTGGGAACTTAGAGACAAAAGAAAGCATAATAAAGATGAGGAAGAAAAAGGAAGTGATTCTAATGCTGCAATTGATGATAACTACAGCTCAGATGGTGATGTCTTTGTAGCCATAAAAGATCAGAAAGAATCTTCAGATCTTGGAGAGGCGTGTACCAGTTCAGATTACAAAGACAATGAGGAATGGATTCTGGATAGTGGTTGTACTTACCACATGAGTCCAAACAAAGACTGGTTTAGTGATTATACCAAGATTAATGGTGGAAAGGTCATGATGGGAAATGACCATAAATGTCAGGTCATTGGTATTGGTTCGATATCCATCAGAAGCTATGATGGCACCATTAAAACTCTTAGCAATGTTAGACACATTCCAGAGTTGAAAAGAAACTTAATATCACTTGGTACATTAGATGATGAAGGCTTAGAATACAGAACAGGAAAAGGCACAATGAGAATCACTAAGGGATCACTTCTGGTAATGAGGGGCATCAAAAGAAATGGTTTGTATTTTCTAGATGGAAAAACCATAACTCCAGCACAAGCTGCAGCTGTTACTAGATGCAAAACAGACTCGAAAATGTGGCATGCAAGATTAGGCCACATAAGTGAGCAAGGACTGGTAGAGCTATCAAAACAAGGTTTGCTTCTAAACTATACACATGCTAACTTACCTTTCTGTGAGATCTGTGTGCAGGGCAAGCAACACAAGATTAAATTTTCCAGGAGCAACTATAGAGCTAAGAAAATTCTGGAATACCTACATGCTGACCTTTGGGGAGCTAGCAGGGTCAAAACTCCAGGTGGAAATCAATATTTTTTATCTGTTATAGATGACTATAGCAGAAAGGTATGGGTTTTCTTATTGAGACACAAAAATGAATGACTTGAAAAGTTTAGAAACTGGAAAATATTTGTTGAAAACCAAACTGACAGAAAAGTTAAAACTTTAAGAACTGATAATGGGCTTGAGTTTGTTAATGAAGAATTCGATAAGCTGTGTATAGAAACAGGTATCAGGAGACATAGAACTGTTGCAAAGAATCCACAACAGAATGGAGTTGCAGAAAGAATGAATCGAACACTGCTTAACAAGGTTAGATGCATTTTACTAAATTCTGGTTTGCCAAAAAGATATTGGGGTGAAGCTTTGTATACTTCCTGTTATTTAATAAACAGAAGCCCAAGTAGAGTAATTAATCTTAAAACACCAGAATAATTATGGAATAATAAACCTCCTTCATTAATGCATCTAAGGACATTTGGTTGTGCTGCATATGCTCATGTTGTAGGAGATAAATTAGACAAAAGATCTGTTAAATGTGTCTTACTAGGATACCAAATTGGTGTCAAGGGATATAGACTGTTATCAACTGAAAATTACAAAGTAATAATCAGTAGAGATGTTGTGTTTAATGAATATGATTTCCCCTTTAAAAGAAATGAGAAAGGTACTTTGTGTGATGTTTCAGGTAAACATTATCAGACTGGAGTACAGATTGAGGTGGAACCAGTACAGCACTCTAATGTTGATTCCAGAGATCAAGATGATATTGATCATGAAATTGGAGAAGAGGGTCAATCAGAAGATCTAGAAGGCTATCAGTTAGCAAGAGATAGATCCAGAAGAGAAATAAAACCTCCTGCCAGATATGGGGAAGCAGATATAATTGCCTATGCACTTGCAGTAACAAATGAGTCAAAAGAAGCAGTTCCAAACAACTATCAAGAAGCCATAAAGTCTAGATGCTCTATGAAATGGAAGTCAGCTATGAATGAAGAAATTGCATCATTAAAGAAAAATGATACATGGTCATTAGTTCAGAAACCAGAGAGGCAGAAGATCATTGGTTGTAGATGGCTATTCAGAATCAAAGATGGTGTAACAGATGCAGATCCAAAAATCTATAAAGCTAGATTAGTTGCTAAGGGATTCAACCAAGTTGAAGGAGTAGATTATCAAGAAATCTTCTCCCCAGTAGTAAAGATGAAAACAATAAGAATGATGATTGCAATAGCTGTTCAATTGGATTGGGACATACAGCAAATGGATGTGAAAACAACTTTTTTGAATGGTAAACTTGAAGAAACAGTCTACATGGATCAGCCTGATGGATTCAAGGTGGAATCGAAGGAAGGAGAGCTGGTATGCCTATTGAAGAGATCTCTATATGGACTTAAACAGTCCCCAAGGCAATGGTATAAGAAAATCGATTCAGTTATCACTAAGTTTGGTTATGTCAGATCCAACTTTGACACTTGTCTATACTTCACAAATTTGAAGTCACAAGCTGCTACTTTCTTGCTAATCTATGTCGATGATTTGTTAATCATGGGAAAGGATCAAAATCAGATAAACAAGCTCAAGCATGTTCTGAACAGTGAATTTGAAATGAAAGACATGGGGGCAGCAAGGAAAATACTTGGCATCGAAATTCTAAGAAACAGAAAAGAAAGAAACCTGATGCTAACTCAGAGATCATACATTGAAAAGGTAGTAAAGAAATTCAACATGCAAGGTGGAAAGGAAACTCAAATTCCCTTAGCTGGCCATTTTATTCTGTCTACAGAACAATCACCAAAGGATGATCAGTCAAAGAAGAAAATGGAAGAAATCCCTTATGCCAAAGCAACTGGCAGTGTTATGTATGCTATGATAAGCACAAGGACAGACATTGCATATGCTGTAAGCATTCTGAGCAGGTTTATGTCAAACCCTGGTGAAGACCACTGGACAGGTTTAAAATGGCTATTGAGATATCTGAAGACAACTTCAGATTATGATTTGAAATTCGAAAAGGGAGGAAATGATCTAAACTTAGAAGGATATGTAGATGCTGACTATGCCTCCAACAGAGACACCAGAAAGTCTATGACCAGTTACTGTTTTATGTTAAATTCATGTTGCATAAACTGGAAATCCCAGCAGCAACATGTTGATGCTTTATCCACTACTGAAGCAGAATTCATGGCTATTACAGAAGCTTTCAAATAAGCAACATGGATCAAGGGAATCTTACAAGAAATATGCATGCTGAAAGGAAGTGTTTGTGTTTTCTCAGATAGTCAGTCAGCAATTCATTTGAGTAAAAATCATGTCTACCATGAAAGATCCAAACACATTGACATAAGGATGTTTTGGATTAGAGACAAGATAGATGCAGGAGAGATAAGTTTGGAAAAGGTGCCAACAGAAGAAAATCCTGCTGATGCAGGAACAAAAGTTCTGCCCGTGAGCAAGTTCACTCATTGCTTGGACTTGCTCAATCTTGGACCTGCTTAGATAGTCAGGTTCACTCCCTCAAGTTTGAGCTATTCCTAATTTTCAATGGATTAAGGTGGAATTTGTGGTTGGTAATCCATTGGAAAATCAGGACCTTTATTAAAGTTACTGTTTGAAAAGTTAGTTAAAGATTAGTTAAATGTTGAAAGATTAGATGGCTCGACTTGTGAGCTTATAACTAACCTACTACTAGTATATATTGGCTGCTTTATATTTGAGAGCCATTATTACTAGAGAAAACAGATTGATAGAGAGAGATAATATTGATCGAGATAGAGAGACTAAAGGCAATCAAGAAGATCATACTTGTCCAAGATTCAGAATCGAAGCTGAAGAACCATGGTATTCATGGTGATAATCGATGTTCGAACAAACCAGTTTTGAGGAGTGTTTCGTTTGGTGCATTCAAAGGAATTGTGATCAGTTCATCTGTGATTGTAACACTACTTTTCATAGTGGATTAACTCCTTGAGGGAGAGCTGGATTAGGATTCACATTGAGTTCCGAACCAGGATAAAATTTGTGTCATTTTACTTCTTGCATTACTATTTTTATTACTGTTTTATGTTTTAGCTCTGTTCTTTGCATTGTTCATATTGATTGTTTGAATTGCTGTGATATTGCTGTAGCAAAGAATTGAGTCTGTGTTGTAAGGAATCACAACAGGATCATCTGGTGACGGCTTCGGCTTTGGTGGTGATTGTGATGGGGGTGACGGTGGTGGTGTGGTGATGGCGGCGGGGGTATTGGTCGTGATGGCGGTGCTACTGCTGGTGGTGGTGGTGCAATGATGTTGGGCTTGAAAGAAAGCCAAGTTAGGTAAGGAGTGATAATAAGGTAATGTGTGGGGACAAAGGGCAGCGGTGGCAGAGATATCAACAACTGTGGCACAGCAAGAGGAAGAAATAGGACGCTGCCAATATGTGAAGCCAAGTAACTCACCAACGCATGGTTGAAATCTCATGTACTGACTCATGCAAACTCTCTTCTTGTTACTGTAAGGCCATGGCCATCCCTCGGTGGTGGAGCTCATCAATATGGTCCACGACAAAGCCAACAGAATAATTGAAATCTTCGTTTTCGATAAATATATGTGATCAAGATCTGTAATTCTTTCTTTCTTGGTGTATATATATATATATATATACTATTATAAAAAGTTTGTTTTGATAAGATAAATATCAACAAAAAAAAATCTCATTTACATGTATAATATTTTTTTAGAAAATTAGTTATAAAAACATCTCATTTAAATTATCAACATTTTATAACATAACATAATATAAATAAATATATATTTATATTTATATTTCCAAAAATCATTTTTCAAGACTATTTGAAATGTGTATACAAAACACTAATCATTTTTTTTAAAAGGTGTCGAATTTTTAATTTCAAAATTTTGGAAATTATATCATATTCAATATTTTAAATTTGTTCTTGTTGGAAATTATACATATGAATTATTAAAAAATAGAAATGTGCTTTGTTGACTCCCTAGATGAAGATGAAGAGTCTCACATTTAGAACATTTAATTTTAAGTGTATATATATTGTGGACTTGAGCCTTGGTGTTGTGCACCGAGAGGTACCACTTTTGTGGAAAAAAGAGGAGTTGCAAAACGGTTCATCTGAACACCACGCGCCGTCCGATTGAGCAGTAGTTTTAGGGTTAGGATGTTGGATTCGACAGTTCTCTACAATGCAGTGGGTTCCGATACAATGTTGGACTCGGTTGTTTTATCCTAGGGACGATGAGACTAATAGTACGCTTGCACAAATTCTGAGCAATGTCACTTAATCTGCGACTCAACCTAGATTATTAATTCGATAATTTTGCTCTTGTTTTAATTTATGCAACAACTATATGTCTGTTCTATCCTACGAACCCCGAAATAGTACACATGAGAATAGCAAAACTATAAGTAATTACGATAAAGTTTTGCTATTCTCAGGTATACTATTTCCTAATTATACTAATAAGATATGATATGAACATAACGAAATAAATGCTTCGTACAAACTCATCAAGTCAAATCCATTAGTGGCCAAAGGCTTCAAAGTGAAGCAAAACAACAATAAAATTGAAACCTTGCTAATTATTTTTAAAATATATTATTTATTGTTTATTATATAATTAAATATATTAATCATGTTCTCTAGTCACATTAATTAATTTGTGAAATTTATCAAGTTATAACTCGTTTTAATTAATGAAATTTGTAATAGTGACTACCTAGTCGCCATTTTATTATTTGTAAAATACTCTTGGGAAACCAGTAATTTACTGTACACATCCTAATTATGTGTGTGGAAAATATTTTAATTTAAATTTCCAAATGCTTATAATTGTTATATGATTTGTATCTTGAGAGAGAAAAGTGGTAGATTACATGATCACTCCAGGTGGATGATAAGTTTGTATGATTCTGATCTTCCTTAACTCCGCAAAGTTTGAGAGGATTATGGATTAGAGATTCATTTGAGGATAAGTTGCTCAGACATAGTATGAGGGGCGACGCGTCACAATATGAGGGGCGACACTTCGCCCCTAATAATTTTCACACAAAAAAACACACTGCCAAAATCTCCCACTCAGTTTTAGTTAAAGTATCTCATTATTAGGGGCAACTGCTGATGTGTCGTCCCTGATTTCTTGAATATTAGAGGCGACACATAGTCGCCCTTGATAAAGTCGCCTTTAAAATATTGTTTCTTGTAGTGCCTGATGGATATCAAGGGAGCCAAAAGGTTCTACAGAGATAACCTCGCGACAAAGGCTAGATACATCCACGAGGGGTACGGTCTCAATGAGAGGGCATCCGTTGATAAGCCTAGAGCATTTCATGAATTCATAAGGATTAGCTACACTTATGGATGTTAAGGGAGTCAAAAGGTTCTACAAGGACAACCTCATGATAAGCTAATACCTCCATGAGGGGTAAGACCTCAAGGATGACGTCCACCAATAAGCCTAGAGCAGCCACCAAGCCGTCTAGCCAAAAAGAGTCTGAAAAGAGGCACTTGTGAAAAAAAATCAAAATGTTTCACGAGGATAACCTCCTAATAAAGGCTAATACTTCCACAAGGGGTAAGGCCTCAAAGAGAGCATCCACCAATAAGCCTAGAACGACCACCAAACTGTCTAGCCAAAAATGGTCCTAAAAGAGACATTTGTGAGAATAATACTATGCATAATGACGATAAGACGCCTTGCAAGGCACACGCCTCGCGCCAAGGGAGAGTCGTACCTCACTAGACCTGTGACTAGCGCCAAGAAAGGCACCTCGTGCGTAAGCACCTACGCAAGGCCTCTCGGATCATGCCCATATAAACCAACTCAGAAGGCCATCATTTCCCAAGCCTCTTTGAAATATGTGCCTTGTTCATGAGGTTCTGCCCTATTTTGTAGGGTAGATGTCACCAGCAGGATGTCCCACACAAAGGTTCCGAAGGAATTTACAAATGCCCTCACCTAGCAAAGTAGTGAAATTCACAAATTTGTAACTAATTTTGTAACCTCAAATATATTACACATTTGGATATTCACACTATCCAAAAAATGTAACTCTTACAATATGTGACACACGTTATCACATTTTTTAATCTAAACATTATATTATAAATAATATAACATAAATTATCATAATTAAACTACTATATATATTTATATCCCACATTTTTATTTTGTTTATGATTAAAAATTAAATTACCATTAAATAATTCATATACATGTGACATGATTCACCTAATAAAGTCCATAAAACATTATATCATATAGATAAATATAATTCTCATCCTTAAAATAAAGTTCATTTTTTGTGGTATAAGTTAATTTGCTAGAGTTGCGTACGTTAGAATATAATAAAAAAAAAAGTCTATGAAATCGCTAGCTGATTCATAAAAATTTCTTATAAATATATGTGAACAACAAAATTAACCAAGAGAAATCGAATGCTTATTCTTGATCTTCATGGTCCACACTATTCGTAAAATTATCACCGAATCTGTGCTGTTTATTTTAGTATTTATATATATGTTTTCTTTTAAAAAATAAATAAAGAATATTGCGATATGGAGGGGTGGCATAATTAAATTTTCAATAATAATTTTGATTGCATCTAGTTGGACTTCTATATATTTTGTCATTATATAATTAAGTCTACAAGATTAATTTTTTTAATATATAACTAGAAAAAGTAGGAACTATAGCATATATATATTAAATCAATATGTCCACAATTCACGAAAAAATTCTAAAACAATCACGGCATGAGAACCCTAATTTCAAATAGCTAAAATTATTAAAACAATAACAATCCTAAATAATCTCAAACATGAAAAAAAAAAAACAATAACATAACTAAGAAAAAAAAAACCAAAATAAAATACTAATAGCAGTTGAACGATAATAATAAATCTATGGTGATGATGTTGTCTTCTGAATACTTCTACAATAGTCTAGGCATTCTAAGATCAGATTATCCCAGCCGACATCATCAGGGCACTTGTTTGTAACGTCGAGTATAGTTTCGCAACAAGCTGAAGGAAGTGGTGTCTTCAGAAGAGTGTATTGTGATATATCTACAAAGTATTTATGGAGTCGAGGTTCTTCCACACATTTTTTATCAGCATAGTTAATATTCGGGAACGGATCATCTGGTGACGGCTTCGGCTTTGGTGGTGATTGTGATGGGGGTGATGGTGGTGGTGGTGGTGGCGGCGGGGGTATTGGTCGTGCTGGCGGTGCTACTGCTGGTGGTGGTGGTGAAGATGGGGATGGAATGTTTGTGGTGGTGGTGCAATGATGTTGGGCTTGAAAGAAAGCCAAGTTAGGTAAGGAGTGATAATAAGGTAATGTGTGGGGACAAAGGCCAGCGGTGGCAGAGATATCAACAACTGTGGCACAGCAAGAGGAAGAAATAGGACGCTGCCAATATGTGAAGCCAAGTAACTCACCAACGCATGGTTGAAATCTCATGTACTGACTCATGCAAACTCTCTTCTTGTTACTGTAAGGCCATGGCCATCCCTCGGTGGTGGAGCTCATCAATATGGTCCACGAAAAAGCCAACAGAATAATTGAAATCTTCATCTTCGATAAATATATGTGATCAAGATCTGTAATTCTTTCTTTCCTTGGTATATATATATATATATATACTATTATAAAAAGTTTGTTTTGATAAGATAAATATCAACAAAAAAAAATCTCATTTACATGTATAAAAATATCTCATTTAAATTATCAACATTTTATAACATAACATAACATAATATAAATAAATATATATTTATATTTTTTTTGGTGAATAAAAAATCATTGTATTGCTCAAAAACAAGTCATGTACAATATAGATCTTCCCTACTTCTATAGTACTTACAATCCACAACTAACTTTACAAATTTTGGTACCATTCCATATCCCTATTTGGTTTCTCTTTATACATTACAGAAAATCTCAGCTTTAATTCTCTCCTAATGACTTCCATTGTATGATTAACATGCCACAACTTTGAGGACCATAGAACCTGATTCCTGACTCTCCAAATATGATACACTAAAGCTGATACAGCAGCTATATAGCAACCTCTCCTAAATTTGGTGATATGTTTGGCTTTGGATATCCAACTCAGTAATGCAATATAATCCCCTGTTTGAACTCTGCAACCGATCCATTCTTTTAGTTTCACTAGACAGATTTTGCTGTAATCACATTGGAAAAATAAATGTGAGATCTCTTCATTATGCATTCCACACAGTACGCATAGTTTATCCACTACCTGACCATGACTACTAAGAAAAGTTCTGGTTTTCAACTTCTGATGTATCGTCAACCATAGGATGAACCTGTGTTTTGGTATATTGCATCTCTCCCAAACAAATTTACTCCATTGAACCTTAGCTTGTCGATCATACAGCAATGTATGCCCCGAGTGTATTCCATACTTCACTGCTCTGAACACTGCTTCAGCCATTCTTGCTCGAAAAAGTTCTTTAATTTCCACTATTTTTTTCCAGTACCAGCTGCAACCTTGCTGAACTGAATATGTCCACCAGTCCTTATCCTTCAGATAAATGCTATGTATCCACTTCACCCATAAGTTGTCCTTTTTAGTTGTAATTGCCCAGACATATTTCCCCAAGGCAGCTAAATTCCATTCGATAACTTTCCTGAAGCCTAACCCTCCTGCAGACTTTGGAGAGCAGATAGTAGCCCAAGCAACTGCACCTGGGCCGTGAGCTTCTGCAACTCCCTTCCATAAGAATGCCCTGCAAATTGCATCTATGTCCTTCAGTAATTTCTTTGGCAAGACCATGATTTGAGCCCAGTAAGAGTGAATGGATATTAAGACCGAATTTATCAAGATTGCTCTGGCACTATATGACAAATTCCTGGAACTCCATTGTCTAATTTTGCCCACCATTTTGTCTAAGATGATCCCACACTCAACCTTAGAAATCCTTTTAGAACAAATAGGAATGCCCAAGTATCGAAAGGGTAATGTAGATCTTGAAAATCCTGAGGCAGCTAGTACTCTCTCAATCGTAGCTTCCTTCATGCCGCTGCAATATATTGCAGACTTTGCCTCATTTGGAAAGAGTCCAGAAGTCTTTGAAAACAACTTGAGACCTCTGAGCATCAAAAGTATAGAATTAAAATCACCATGGCTGAACATCAAAATGTCATCAGCAAAACATAGATGGTTCAACCGCAAAGGAGCACACCGATCATGATACTTATAACTAGGGTGAGTACCAACCTTAAGCATGATCCTAAATAAGTATTCCATACCAAGTACAAAAAGTAAGGGGGAGATTGGATCTCCTTGCCTCAATCCTCGTTTAGCCTCAAAATGCCCATTTAATGAGCCATTAATCATCAAGGAAAATCTGGTAGTACTCACACACACCATGATGAGCTGAATCAACTTCTTTGGAAATCGAAAACTAGTGAGCATTTCTTCAATAAACTCCCATTCAATGGTGTCATATGCTTTCCTCAAGTCCAACTTAATCAAGCAACTTGGCTTACTATTTTTCCTCTCATAGTGCCGAACTAGGTCTTGACATATCATAATGTTGTATGCTATATACCTACCATGAACAAAACCCCCTTGATTGTCTGCAATTAATTCAGGTAGCACCTTCCTTATCCTTGAACAAATCAACTTAGATGCAGCTTTGTAAATGACATTACAGCAGGATATAGGTCTGAAATCACACACCGAATCTGGGCATATATGTTTGGGAATAAGTGTGATAGCTGTGTTATTTATTTCTCTAAGAATTTTACCTGAAGTAAGAAAGGATAACACAGCAGTAGTGACCTCCGAACCCACCAATCCCCAATTATCCTGGTAAAAAATACTACCAAATTCATCGAGGCCTGGAGCTTTCAACCCTGGGATGGCAAATATCGTGTTCTTAACTTCCTGAGCTGAGAACTCCATTGTAAGCGCCTTAATGTGCCCTGCATTTAAGACTGGTCCCAGCTTCATGATTGACCATGACACCTTCTTCCTGCATACCATTACTGTCCCTAACAAACCTTTATAATACTCCAAAAAAGCTTTTGTTATAGCTGTAGGAGAATCTACCCAATCCCCTGCCTCATTCTTGATGGATAAAATTATGTTTTGAAGTCTCCTTGCCTTAAGAGAAGCATGAAAGATATGAGTGTTTTCATCACCATTAATCATCCAAGAGGCTTTAGCTTTTTGTGCTAAAAAGCTCATATACGCTTTATGGTAAGCCATATACTGTTCTCTATATATTCGCTCCTGAGAGATCAATCTGTCATTTAATGGCTCTTTTTGTAACTGCTCCTGAGTCTCCCTCAATACAATTCCTGCCTTGAATTCCAACTGTTGAATATCAGAAAAACCTTCTCTATTGATGGTCTTGAGCACCTGCTTTAATCTTTTAAGCTTTGACACTAACTGGAACATTGGTGTGCCATCCACCGATAGTTCCCAATTTTCCTTAAGCTTATCATCATAATAGGGTGCCTCTTTCCACATACGAAAATAACGAAATGGCTTCTTGTCCATCTGCAATTCCAACGTGAAATGGACAAGAATTGGGCAATGATCAAAGATCCCTTATGGCAAAAAAACAGCCTCTGAGTTAGGAAACTGATCAGTCCAATTGGAATTCACTAAAGCTCTATCAATCTTGGAATAAACCCTCTCATCAGCTCTCTGCTTATTATTCCAAGTATAGAAACATCCAGAGAACTTCAAATCTTCCAGATGACAAGCTGACATACAATCTGAAAATTTACTTGAGAACTTCATAGCAGATTTTTTGTCAGATTTGACAAGCTGACATATATTTATATTTATATTTCCAAAAATCATTTTTCAAGACTATTTGAAATGTGTATACAAAACACTAATCATTTTTTTAAGGTGTCGAATTTTTAATTTCAAAATTTTGGAAATTATATCATATTCGATATTTTAAATTTGTTCTTGTTGGAAATTATACATATCAATTATTAAAAAATAGAAATGCGCTTTGTTGAGTCCTTAGATGAAGAGTCTCACATTTAGAACATTTAATTTTAAGTGTATATATATTGTGGATTTGAGCCTTGGAATTGTGCCCCAAGAAGTACCACTTTTGTGGAAAAAAGAGGAGTTGCAAAAAGGTTCATCTGAACACCATGCGTCGTCCAATCGAACAGTAGTTTTAGGGTTAGGATGTTGTATTCGACAGTTCTCTACAATGCAGTGGGTTCTGATACAGTGTTGGACTCAGTTGTTTTATCCTAGGGACGATGAGACTGATAGTATGCTTGCACAAATTCTGAGCAATGTCACCTAATCTGTGACTCCTCCTCAAACCCAATGGGATAGAATTCGCAAATAATTCTAGTTTTCAACTTCTTCCGTGACAACCCAGAAATTTCATGGTTCCTCATATATGCATTCCATCAAGTTAGTGCATAATTTTACGATTTTTCTTTTCTTTGTCCGATCCAATCCGTTCTGTCTTCTTTTCGGCGGATCGACCCTATTAGAGAAGGGCTTCCTATTCTATATGACAATAGAACAAGCATTCGCTGGACGGCCAAACATTGAATGAAATGTTGGCATGGGCACACGTAACCTAGATTATTAATTCGATAATTTTTCTCTTGTTTTAATTTATGCAACAACTATTTCCTACAGTTCTATCATACTAACTGAAATAGTACACATGAGAATAGCAAAACTATAAGTAATTACGATAAAGTTTTGTTATTCTCATGTGTACTATTTCCTAGTTGTAATGCCCCGGATTCCCTATTATGGTTTAATGGCCGGATTAGTAGGCCGGGAGGGCCATAACTGTTTAATTATGCCATTAAATGTATTTATGCATGTTTATGAGAATTATATTATAATATGATGTTAACCGCATGCATGTGAGTCCACATTTGTTACAGGGGTGTTTTGGTAATTTGGCCCATTGAGAGTATAATTGTATATTTGTTTGTATGTTAATGATATATTGTGAGACCACATTATAATGTGGATTGGTTCGAGTATTTCGGCATGAGACGATCTTTAAACATGATTTATCGGTTTGGTCATAACAGATTTGAGCTCGGGACTCGGGGTGAGTCTCGGGGTGATATTAATGATTATAGCGTTACCGGGGATTTTAGGGTAACGGGATATGAATTATTGGTGTTTGAGAATTTGAGATTAGCGGGAATTGGGAAGCGTTAATTATGATTAACGGTGTAGATGGAAGTACCAATTTTACCCTTAGAATAGTTTGAGAAGCTTTTGATGACTCAAGGGTATTTTGGTCATTTAGGGTTGGATATATATGACTTAAGTGGTTGCTGGCTATAGAAGCTTGTGGATTAAAACAGAGACTTTCTTTTTCCTTCCCCTACACTATCTTCTTCATCTTTCCTTTGAGGTTTTGAGTTCTAGGTGGGGATTCAAGCTAGGGAATTCAAAGGCTAGGTTGGTGGACTTGGTTCAGCTAGAGAGGGAGGTTCAAAGCTGGTTTTAAGGTGAGTTTTAGTCATTGAACTCAGGTTATGCTCTGTTTTCCTCTTTAGTTTTTCATTTTTGATTTCTTGATAGAATTGTGGATTTGAAGAGGTTTTGATTGATGATAAGTTTGGGTTTTGATGAGGGTGAGTTATGGGTGATGTTTGGAGGTTTAAATGGGTGTTTGGAGGAGGTTTTGAGTTGGTTTGAAGGGCTGGTTTGAGAGGAAAAAAGCAGGGGAAAAAGTGAGTTCGCGTGCAGCCTTTATGGCTGGTCTGGGCTGGGCGCCGCGGCGCAGCAGGGGAGCGCCGCGGCCCTTGGCGTCTGGCAGGGGAGGCCCTCTCTGTTTGAGGGCGCGCCGCGGCGCAGCAGGGGAGGATCGCGGCCCTTAAGGTCATTTTTGCCCAAAATGGTGTTTTTAGCTTGGGGATTCAAACCTTAAGCCTCGGGGTTGAACCTAGTACCCGGTTGGGTAGTGTTTGATGTCTCGGAGACTGGGTTTTGGTTTGGGAACCCTCTGCTATCATTTTTATTGATGAATCCTATATTTTGGTTATGACCAGGTGACCGTCAAGGAATTTAAAGGTTGATCGTTCTCAGGGGTCATTCATATAATAATTCTCACTTGAACCAGAGGTAAGAAAATAGTGTAAGAATACAGTTGCACCCTGTATGGATATATGACATGCATGGTTTGATATTGAGGCATGTTGGTTGATATATGTGGACATGGTTTGCATATTAAATGCTAGTGAACGCTGATTACTTGTTTATGGCACTGACTAGTCAGGGACTGACCCTAAGGTCGAGAAACACGCATTGAATGGCTTTATGGCATTAATGCAAGACCGACTCTAAGGTCGAAGAACTTATAAGCGCTTGCCTGGTCTAAGACCAGATGTACTAGCCAAGGTATATGACCCTGGTGACCGTTTGTCACATGGCTAGGGGACGTTGTCCACAGTTACGACTCTAGAGTCGGGAGGAAGGTTATGTTGGTGACCAATCTCCATGCACCTGTCCTGATCAAACTTATGAAAGAACTACTTATCAGTTAAGCCCTAGTGACCCTATCGTCACATGGCTCAAGGGAGTTGTACCCATTATTGTGACTTTTGTTACTGTCACCCATCTGTATTGGACTGTTGGTCACGAATGGTTATTATGACCGTTGTTGATATTATATCATGCTTTATTGTGTTTTCTTGCTGGGCCTTGGCTCATGGGTGCTATGTGGTGCAGGTAAAGGAAAAGAGAAGCTCACCTAACCCTGAGTGGAGAGCTTGGGCGATGTTGTGTACATATTGGGCTGCTTGACCACCACGGTCAAGGAGTTCTCAGAGGAACTAGGGGTTTACCCTATTTTTGCCGCTTAGGCCGGCGGGGTTTGTATATTTGAAACAGTAGCGACCCTTTTTGATTATGAATAGCTTGTAAATATTTTAAAAGGCTCATGAGCAGTTTATTTACTTAATGAAATGTATCATTTCCTTTTTACTTGTTTTCCACCTTAACCTAATAATAACACTTTGATCACGTTTTTAACAAAGGACTCGGGTAGCGAGTCAAATTTCTGATTCACTGTTCACCGTAACTGTTTTGGGGTAGCCAGGGCGTTACACTAGTTATACTAATAAGATATGATATGAACATAACGAAATAAATGCTTCGTACAAACTCATCAAGTCAAATCCATTAGTGGCCAAAGGCTTCAAAGTGAAGCAAAACAACAATAAAATTGAAACCTTGCTAATTATTTTTAAAATATATTATTTATTGTTTATTATATAATTAAATATATTAATCATGTTCTCTAGTCACATTAATTAATTTGTGAAATTTATCAAGTTATAACTCGTTTTAATTAATGAAATTTGTAATAGTGACTACCTAATCGCCCATTTTATTATTTGTAAAATACTCTTGGGAAACCAGTAATTTACTGTACACATCCTAATTATGTGTGTCGAAGATATTTGAATTTAAATTTCCAAATGCTTATAATTGTTATATGATTTGTATCTTGCGAGAAAAGTGGTAGATTACATGATCACTCCAGGTGGATGATAAGTTTGTATGATTCTGATCTTCCTTAACTCCGCAAAGCCACATGTGGTTTCAAAACTATTTTCATTTCGTATAGTGAAATTTCAATCTTGTTTTATTCAAACAAAACTTTAATTATATAATAAAATCCAATAAAAGTTGATATTTTCGCATACGATCTTCTCAAATTTCCAACATAACCTTTGAATTTGTCAATTAAGGATATAATTCTGAAGCAATAACACTAATTAATAATTTTCTAGGTGTGAATATATAAATAATGTACGCCATTAATCACATCTGTTTGTGTTTAACATGAAAAGATATAATAATAATAAAGTATCATAATTCAATATAATTTAAGCAATTTATTAAGTACGATAATCATAATCATGGATCCAAAATACTAACCACATTCAGAATATAAAATGTTAAAACATAACTAAATTATAATGAAAAAAAAAATAATATAAACTAGCAATGGATCCTTTAAAAAAAAAATAGCAATGGATGAAAGTTACTATTTAAGCACAAAAAAAAAAGAGGAAATCTAACTAGTTGTTGTTGGCGACGGTGCTGCCTTCTTTACACTTTGACAATAGTCTAGACATTCTAAGAGTACCGGATACCACCCAGCATTAGGGCACTTGTTGGTAACGTCAATTATAGTGTCACAACAAGCTTGAGGGATTGGTTTTTTTACGAGGAAGTAGTGTGATATGTCCACAAACCATTTACGAAGTCGAGGTTCCTCTGCACACGGTTTATGTGCATAGCCAGTAGTCGGCCATGGCGATGGCGGAGATGGTGGTGAAGGTGGTGCTTGTGATGGTGGTGATGGTGGTGGCGGCAGTAGTGGTCGTGATGGCGGTGCTGGTGGAAGTGGCGATGGCGTTGCCTTCTTTACACTTTGACAATAGTCTAGACATTCCAAGAGTACAGGATACCATCCGGCATTAGGGCACTTGTTCGTAACGTCAATTATAGTGTCACAACAAGCTGGAGGGATTGGTTTTTTTACGAGGAAGTAGTGTGATATGTCCACAAACCATTTACGAAGTCGAGGTTCCTCCGCACATTGTTTATGTGCATAACCAGTAGTCGGCCATGGCGATGGCGGAGATGGTGGTGACGGTGGTGCTTGTGATGGTGGTGACGGTGGTGGCGGTTGTGGTGGAAGTGGCGATGGTGTTGCCTTCTTTACACTTTGACAATAGTCTAGACATTCTAAGAGTACGGGATACCACCCAGCATTAGGGCACTTGTTCGTAACGTCAATTATAGTGTCACAACAAGCTTGAGGGATTGGCTTTTTTACGAGGAAGTAGTGTGATATGTCCACAAACCATTTACGAAGTCGAGGTTCCTCTGCACATGGTTTATGTGCATAACCAGTAGTCGGCCATGGCGGTGGCGGAGATGGCGGTGACGATGGTAGTGGTCGTGATGGTGGTGATGGTGGAAGTGGCGGAGATGGTGGTGATGGTGGAAGTGGCGAAGATGGAATATTTGTAGTGGTGCAATGTTGTTGAGCTTGAAAGATCATAGCGAAGTTAGGTAAGAAGTGATAATAAGGTAGACAAAGGCCAGCAGTGGCAGTGATATCATGAACCGTGGCACAGCATGAGGAAGTAATAGGACGCTGCCAATATGTGAAGCCAAGTACCTCACCAACGCATGGTTGAAAACTCATGTATTGACTCATGCAAACTCTCTTGTTATTACTATAAGGCCATGGCCATCCCTGAGTGGAGCTGATCAATATAGTGAAAGATAAAGCCAAGAGAAATATTGAATTCATCTTCATCATATGAAAATGATCCAGATGATAGATCGATCTATATGTATATATCCTCAATTTAAGCAAATACATATATATTATACACCGTGAATTTCTGCAAGTTTGTTTTACTTTTTTTTTTTAAAAAAAATAATATACTTATATACATGAATTATATACCAAAACAAACTAGCGGAAATTCTCGGTTACATTTTTACCTAATAATAACTAAAATATATATCTTATTTGTTTTGGGAGTTTTGATTGCAATGCAGTCAATTGTGTTAACCAGATGAGTTGATGGAAAAGAGTTAACAGCTAATTAAACAAGAAAATAGGCTTGATAACAGAAACTGTTAACTAATTACAACATTTAGCTAAAACAGAATTAGGTAATTAACACCACTTAACCGATGCCACCTATAGGGCCTGGTCGCATATCATAAAATATAATGTATGACATAAATTATTTAATTATTATATAAGTGTTTATTGGGGTATGATAAAATTTCTAAACAATATCATAAAAACAAATAAAATATGTTTAATATAGAAAGATATATATGCATGAAACTTCTAACTTAACCTATATAATACTTTTTACTTTCTAATAAATATAGTTAACATTAATTGTGTTTTCTTTATATAATAGATTACAGGATTTACAGAGTGAAGAAAAGGTTGCTGTGGCACTGGTTTGCTAGAAACTTCGGTACTATGCAATGTGTTATCCATTGGATTTTGTAGAAATGCTAGCTCTGAGTGTGTATTTTGGGATGCTTTTCATCCCTCTCAAGAAGCAAACCAAATTCTTGCTCGCTATTTGTCCCGAACTGGCACTTCCTTTATTTTTTAGTAATCATAATAATATATTAATATATATTTCCTTTATTTTTTAGTAATCATAATAATATATTAATATATATTTATTGATGAACATACATCATATATATATATATATATTATTATGAGTACTAGAAAACAAAGAAAGTGCCCGCTGGGGACAAATAGCGAGCAAGAATTTGGTTTGCTTCTTGAGAGGGATGAAAAGCATCCAAAATACACACTCACTCAGAGCTAGCATTTCTACAAGTTCCAATGGATAACACATTGCATAGTACCGAATTTGATGCAAGAATTTGGTTAACATCTTGAGAAGGATGAAAAGCATCCGGATCTGATCAACCATAAGCTTACAATAAATAAATGGAATATAAATGAGATAGAGACTTAATTAAAGGAGGGCATATGAAAATGTGATATATAGATCTATGGTTGATGATGACGATAGGAATTAGCTAGGCCATATATAACTTGTGCTATTTTATAGGTTTGTCATCATTTTTCAATTTTTCTACCAAATTATTAATTAATATAAAAATATATAATTAATTATATATTTTGGTTAGGGTTAAAGCTATATTTTTAGTTGGGATAATTAGCTTAATTAATATATAATTTGTTTGCTTAACAACCTAGATATTTTTAATGTGTGATACAAGTCAAAACGTTATAGGATATACGTTTCAATTTTTATTTTCTTTCGACACATTCTTCGATTAAACCTCAATGATATGTATGATTAATATATATTGTTTCATTAATAACCGTTATACAAATAAGAAAGTACAATTAATGTACCAGTTATTAATAACTATATATATTAGATAGAGCACAATTATTGTTTCACCATATATACTATCGATCTAAGGTAAAAACATATATAATGCCTAGAAGCGTTATTAAAATAATGGAACTTTAACAATTGATATATTGTCCTCAAATATTACATAAAAATATCTTTAAATTATGCAGACAGTTGATTTGGCGCCAATTTGGCGCCAACTAACCTACTATGTTTTTATATCATAAATTAATGTATGAGAAGTCGGTTCCCAACCGACTTTTGAACGTTCAAAACTTATCGTATAATTTTTATAGTAGTGTAACTATGTTAATTAATTATTTTCTCTCACATGTATGTATTCTCTTCAACTATATCATATTGGTTATGTTTTTCTATAGTTACATGGAGGTAGTGAAATTTAAATAAGTTCTTAATAAATAATTTTCGATATATATATAATTTTTTCAATGGCCATACCTTCAAATATAATATATTATTGAAATAACAAGTATAAGATGTAATTTATATTTATATGTATTATATATATCACACAAATTATTAAGTAAATGCTTACATGTTTTTCACTATTGTAATATGTGTAGCTATTTAAAAATTGAGAATTGCTAAGGAGCATCTGTGGTGCCTAACACAACACAAGGAGGTAGCATATATACCGCACTATTGATGAAATCTAATATCGGGACTTATATGATTTAATTTAATAATTATTATGGAATATCGCTAGTGACGTCTCTTGTGTTATTGCACTCCTAAAAATTAGTCTAAATACAATAGAATAAATGTCAAGAAAAGTTGAAAAATCTTATTGCATTTATCTTATTATCACAATAATCAACAAAAATAATCAATTATACTAGTTGGGAATAATAAAGGAAGTGCCTGCTGCAGACAAAGTGTCCGCAAGAATTTGGCTAGCAGCTTGGGACGGATGAAAAGCATCCCAAAATACGTACTCAGAGGCGTTTCTGCAAGTTCCAATGGATAGCACGTTGCATAGTACCGAAGTTTCTAGCAAACCAGTGCCACAACAACCTTTTCTCGACTCTGTAAATCCTGTGTATACACAAGGAAAAACATATATATAATATTGTTATTTTTTTATTCAACTATATATATTCATTAATTCACTCATGATTTAATTAATTTGATATATATAGGTACCATGATCAGTAGGATTGTTAACAAGGTCGTAGAGTGGTTGGTAGACATCGAAGACAATCAAATTGAGGTGTTGCAGCCTATTTTTCAATGTTTGAGAAGTAAGATTGAGCCTTCGGTTGAAAGAAATTGCATCATAGTTTAGGCTCTCCACGCATTGATCTCTACGCCCCAATCCAAACATTGTAATCACTGCTGGTACGCACCCAATCGGCGGAAGAGTTGTCACACCAATCCTCCTAGCTCCCATTCCATATAATCTCTACACAAATTAAAAACCATGCATGCATACCCTTATAATATTTTTTGCGTAGTAATTAAAAAAACTAATATACACATATATGTATACATGTCCTGCGTACCGTAATGAAAGTAGAATAATTTCGTAGAATAATGTCAAAAAATTGGTTGGTTGAGTAAGTGGCTTTGAGAAGAGGATTGATGTAATAATTCTGGATGAAGTCACTGCTTCCAGTGCTGAGTATGTGAAGTCCTTGAGAGAATATTGACGAAGCATTGGCTTCGCCTACCATTTGCACCACTCTTGCCTGGTATTCCTCGTAGTTCTCTAGCTGTTTTGAAAGTGAAATCGCAAACTGCATCCATACATATACATTTATATTATTAAATAAAAATATATTTATGTAACATTTCTTTAGAAAAAAAGTTATGTAGTGCTCATAACTACGTACATTTAGGTTTGCTGTGGGATCATAGTAACCGGAAGCAGCCGAGGCAAAGTTGGCACCCCTCAAAAGATTACTCTCTACTCTGGCTTCCTCACTCAAGTAAGCCACTTGATAGTCATCAAAACTTAGTTGTTGAGCTGCATTTAAATACCAATATTTTGTTATCAGCAAGAAAAATATAGCAAATCTCAATACATACTGACAAGAACAAATTAATAATGGTGATGATTTTTCTTAGGTTATATTTGGTAGAGTGGAGAAGAGAGATGATCGAAAGAAAACTTATAGAGAGAAGTAAAGGTAGATAAGGTAAAAATAGGTTCAGAAATATATTAGAAGTATATGTATAAATTAAAGAAAGTTTTACCGAGAAAGTCAGTGACAAGCTTGCCATTAGAGAACCTTCCTGTTGATTTTGCATTGAGAAAGTCTCTCCCATAAGGAGGAAAGTTTGCTTTGACTATTGTTGGGAGATTGTTATTGTTGCCCACATCAACTACTGAATCTCCAAATATGAACATTCCAGGAAATACAGCAGCATAACTCATCATCATCAAGTCTAACATATTCACCAAAAAATAACAACCAATTATGATCATACTTGCAACACTAACTATGGATGAACCGGCCATATATATATTGAATTATTGAGAACTTAGATATCTCTCTCTATATGTATAAGTTTCTTTTGATAGATCGATATGACCCTGCATGCATGTATATATAGCTGTAATATACAGGTGCTTGCCTGTTGGCTGGTAATGGATTGTGTTCAATTATTAATAATAATCTTGTGTTTACTCATTCGATTTGGTTCTTGCATGTGATTAAAATATGAAGGCAGATGAGTCACTCGTTTCAATTTTGTCTCTTTTGTTAATCGACATGCAAAGTTTCTTTTGTGTTTACTAGTACTCATGTTTTGGGCATGAAAGTGCGTAAATGATTGTTTATAATTGAATCAATACTTTCCATTAATAATACCATTCACTCGATGTATGTATGAATATATTTATTTTATATATCATACCCTGAAATTCACTAGTTTGTTTTAGTTTTTTTTTTTTTAATAAATAAATGAATGAGAATTGCCTTTTTTTTATGTAATATGAGTATACGCCCGGTGTGACGTGCTGCGTCATGGCACATCTCGAGGGGCCATTTTGTATGTATGAGCATGCCTTGGTGCTTGATCATTAGTCAAGTCTTGCACCAAGTAACCTCAGGGGTAGGGAATGGCACTTTTGTAATTATACATATGTCTCCCAAACAAAAATCATATATGTTCCTGGGAAGACTTCATTTGCTTAGAATGCTCCTTAGGGGGGGTGACCTGGTGACTTAAGGAAGCACCATGGCCACCAGCAGATAGGGGCTTAAGCTGTGTACTCCCTTTCCCTATCAAGGCCTTATATGAATAAAATGATGCTTTGTCATGTCCCTTTGTGTATGCATTCTTCATAGTCTATGTGTTGCTTGTTTGTTACCTTCGTTGGGCCATTGCGTGCCACTTGAATGTGTTGTTCGCTCTGATTGTTGTGTGGGATGTTGCCTCTGGATAGCTTGCCTCGTGTTTGCTCCCGCTTCATAATTGCCCTTACTTGTGTGAGACTTGTAACGTGGCTAACCCTTGAGTTTGCTTGCCGCAGGTGTGAATTCTAGGCTGACTTGCTAGTTAAAAGTGCTAACAAGTGCCGCACGTTCCGCCCATTCGAGTATCGAAGTTGGCGGCCCGTGACAGTTGGTATCAGAGCTTAGTTTGAGAAAGCTTGGGGACCCTGCAGGATGGTGGGCAACACTCAACGGATTGAAGCACTGGAGAGGCGCGTTGGAGAGCTTGATGGCCTGGACGAAAGAGTCAGGGATCTGAGATCTGCCAGGCTAGAACCAGAGACGACTAACGCACTAAACCGCGTGGCTGTGTTGGAGCAGGATATGACCAATCTGCTGGCCCGCGTAACAGCAATCGAGAGGAGAGAAAACCTTTCAAGCACATCCCATAGTCCTCCGAGGGAGGAACGTATGGAGGCAATGGAACGAGCGGTGAAGGACCTACAAGAATCATTAAATGACCTTGTAGGGAATTGCAAGGTGTCGGTTGAGGCAATTAGAGAGGAAATGTTGGAGATGAACACCAAGCTGAACCTCACCATGAGGGCAGTTGGGAGCCAGCCTGCAACTGGACCCATTGGCATGGAATATGGCAGAGTAAAAGTCCCGGAGCCGAGGCCCTATGGTGGGGCTAGAGACGCGAATGACTTGGAGAACTTCCTTTTTGATATGGAGCATTACTTCCGAGCCGTGAGAGCTGAATCGGAAGATGGCAAGGTGGCCATGGCGACGATGTACTTGTCTGCGGATGCCAAAGTGTGGTGGAGGACAAAGTATGACGATATTTAGAACGGCAGATGCACCATAACAACCTGGGAAGATCTCAAGAGAGAGTTGAAGACACAGTTTCTCCCCAAAAATGTTGCCTACATAGCTTGACGCCAGTTGAGAGAGCTGAAGCACACTGGCACAATCCGAGAATATGTTAAGAAATTCTCTGGATTGATGTTAGATATAAAAGACATGTCCGAAGTGGACAAACTCTTCGCGTTTTTAGAGGGTCTGAAGCCTTGGGCAAAGCAAGAGCTCGAGAGACAGAGAGTGGCTGACCTAGCCACTGCTCAGGCTGCTGCCGAACGATTAACTGATTACTCATCAGGGAACATTCAATCTAAGAAGACCAATCCGTCAACTAGTAGGAGTAATGCTGGGAGTAAAAAGTTTGGGAAGTCTTGGCAGAGCAAGAGCGGGGGAGGAGAGAAAAGGATTGCGGAGTCTAACGCTCCTAGCAAAGGTGGCAACCCCCAGTTCAAGAAGCCTTTTACATGTTGGATCTGTACCGGGCCTCATAAGTCAATAGATTACTCTCACAAAGGCCAGATGAGTGCCCTTCAGGCGACATTTGCCCAAGCAGAACAAAACAACGCAGAGGAGGAGGAGGAGTATACGCACATGGGTGCCCTTCGGATACTGAATGCTCTCAAGAAACACGGTGCGAAAGTGAAGAAGACCCCCGGAAAGGGACTAATGTATATGGACGCCGCCCTAAACGGTAAGATGGCCGGAAGTGTGATGATCGACACGGGCGCCACTCACAACTTCATTTCGGAGATCGAAGCTAAACGTCTGGGACTAAAATGGGAGAACGACCATGGCCGTATGAAAGCGGTTAACTCAGAAGCCTTGGCCACAACCGGCGTGGCTAAAAAGGTGAACATGAAGATTGGCTCGTGGGAGGGGCAGACTGACTTGGTGGTCGTGCGAATGGACGACTTTGAGGTGATCTTGGGTATGGACTTCCTTACGGAAAAGGGAGCAATTCCCATCCCAGCTACAGGAAGCTTACTCATAATGGGGGAGACACCTGCAGTGGTGCCTGCTAAAGTAGAGCAGCCCCCAGAAACCAAGCTGCTGTCAGCCTTGCAGTTGAAGAAGGGCGTGAGAAGACAAGAGCCCACGTATATTATCCTACACACAATATACGAGGATACGGTGGATGAAGTCATCCCACCAGAAGTTCGAATGGTCTTGAAGAAGTATGGGGATGTGATGCCGGACCAACTCCCCAAAGCCTTACCACCTAGAAGGGGGATTGATCACCAGATTGAGCTGGTGCCGAGAGCCAAACCACCTGCAAAGGCGGCCTATAGAATGGCGCCCCCCAAACTAGCAGAACTGAGGAAGCAGTTGAAGGATTTACTAGAGGCAGGCTTCATCAGGCCATCGAAGGCACCATATGGTGCACCCGTGCTATTTCAGAAAAAGCACGACGGGAGCTTGAGACTATGTATTGATTACCGGGCTCTCAATAAGGTGGCAGTGCGTAATACATACCCCATTCCCTTGATCGCCGACTTATTCGACCAGTTGAGTGGAGCGAAATTCTTTACGAAACTGGACTTAAGATCAGGCTACTATCAAGTGCGGATAGCAGAAGGGGATGAGCCGTAGACAACGTGTGTGACTCGATATGGGGCATACGAGTTCCGAGTCATGCCGTTTGGGTTGACAAATGCACCAGCCACATTCTGTACGTTGATGAACCAAGTTTTCCAAGAATACTTAGACAAGTTCGTGGTAGTCTACTTGGATGACATTGTGGTCTATAGCTCTACAATAGAAGAACATCAACGACACTTATCTCAAGTGTTTCAGAAATTGAGAGAGAACCAACTCTATGTGAAGCGAGAGAAATGCTCCTTTGCACAAGAGAGAATCAAGTTCCTAGGCCACATAGTAGAACGTGGTCGGATTCGCATGGATCTAGAGAAGGTGCGGGCCATTCAAGAATGGAAGAACCCCACAAATTTGAAAGAATTACGCTCCTTCCTTGGTTTAGCCAACTATTATCGAAGATTTGTGGAGGGCTATTCAAGAAGGGCGGCACCCTTAACTGAGTTGTTGAAGAAGGGTGTAATTTGGATGTGGATCGATAAGTGTGTCGAGGCATTTAAGAGTCTGAAGGAAGCCATGATGCGAGATCCTGTCCTCGCCTTACCAGATGTTGGTAGGCCCTTTAAAGTGCAGACCGATGCGGCTGATTATGCTTTGGGAGGGGTGCTTGTACAAGAGGGCCACCCCGTAGCTTATGAAAGTCGCAAACTCACAGAGGCAGAGAGGCGGTATACTGCACAAGAGAAGGAGCTTCTCGCAGTAATTCATTGTCTACGAGTGTGGAGGCACTACTTGTTGGGGTCGAAGTTTGTGGTGAAAACAGATAATGCAGCGGTGAGTCATTTCCTCACCCAGCCAAAGCTTTCCCCTAAACAAGCACGATGGCAGGAGTTCATAGCAGAATTCGACTTTCACTTCGAACACAAGGCGGGCCGTCTAAACCAGGCAGCTGATTACCTGAGTCGCAAAGCTGAGTTAGCGGCTCTAAAATTGCTAGCAAATATGTCAGCTAGAATGGTGACCACTCCACTTCGGGAGCGCATTAAGGAGAACCTGGTGAAAGACCCGGTGGCGAAGACCATCATGAATCTTGCAAAAGAGGGGAAGACTTGCCAATTTTGGGTAGAGGACGATCTTTTGTGGGCCAAGGGTGGCCGCTTATATGTTCCAAAGACGGGAGATTTGCGGAGGACACTAATGAGTGAGTGTCACGACACCTTGTGGGCGGGTCATCCAGGGTGGCAGAGAACCCATGCCTTGTTGAAGCAGGGGTACTACTGGCCACAAATGCGCGACGATATCGTGGAGTATACCAAAACCTGTCTCACTTGCCAGTAAGACAAAGTGGAGAGACACAAGATGCCAGGGTTGTTAGAACCTTTGTTAGTCCCAAGCCGACCATGGGAGAGTGTGTCGCTTGACTTCATTACTAGTTTGCCGAAGACGGGAGACTTGAGTGCGATCTTGGTGATCGTGGACAGATTTTCAAAGTATGCAACCTTCATACCGGTGTCAAAATATTGCTCGGCAGAAGAGACAGCGAGACTTTTCTTCAAGTATGTAGTTAAGTATTGGGGAGTACCCCAAAATATAGTTAGTGACCGTGATGGAAGATTCACAGGGACCTTTTGGTCGGAGTTATTCAACCTTTTGGGGTCACAACTAAATATTTCCTCGAGCTACCATCCTCAAACTGATGGACAAACTGAAAGATTCAATGGGATGCTAGAAGAGTATTTGCGGCACTTCGTCAGTGCTAACCAAAAGAATTGGCCGCAACTACTAGATGTAGCTCAATTTTGTTTCAACTCTCAGAAGAGTTCTTCATCAAACAAGAGCGCTTTTGAAGTTGTTAACGGTCAGCAACCGATGTTACCCCACACAGTGGATGAGTATGGCGGAAGGAATCCGAGAGCCTTCAATTTCACGAAAGAATGGAAGAAAACCACCGAGATTGCCCGAGCCTACCTGGAGAAGGCATCAAAGAGAATGAAAAAATGGGCAGATCAGAAGAGACGACCGCTGGAATTCAAAGCAGGCGACTTAGTGATGATCAAGCTGAGGCCCGCACAGTTGAGATTCCGAGGGAATAAGGACATCAGACTCGTCCGCAAATACGAGGGTCCTGTTCCAGTCATCTCGAAAGTGGGCCTGACCTCCTACAAAGTCAGCTTACCAGAATGGATGAAGATACACCCGGTCTTGCACGTCAGCAACCTCAAACCGTATCACGAAGATCCAGAAGAGCCAGCGCGCAACCAGTCTACCAGAGAAGGAGTCAGCGTCAAGCCACGAAGCAGCAGACAACCTGAAGAAATCCTAGCAGAGAGGACCGTGGTCGTGGACAGAAAGAAGAAGAAAGAGTTTCTGGTGAAGTGGAAAGGGCTCGGAGATGAAGAAATTTGCTGGGAAAGGGCGGAGGACTTGCACAAGCATACGCAGAAGATTGGAGATCAACATGGGGCAAGTTCGTCGAGGACGCCGAAGATTTAAGTGGGGGAGAGTGTGACGTGTTGCGTCGTGGCACATCTCCAGGGGGCCATTTTGTATGTATGAGCATGCCTTGGTGCTTGATCATTAGTCAAGTCTTGCACCAAGTAACCTCAGGGGTAGGGAATGGCACTTTTGTAATTATGCATATGTCTCCCAGACAAAAATCATATATGTTCCTGGGAAGACTTCATTTGCTTAGAATGCTCCTTAGGGGGGGGTGACCTGGTGACTTAAGGAAGCACCATGGCCACCAGCAGATAGGGGCTTAAGCTGTGTACTCCCTTGCCCTATCAAGGCCTTATATGAATAAAATGATGCTTTGTCATGTCCCTTTGTGTATGCATTCTTCATAGTCTATGTGTTGCTTGTTTGTTACCTTCGTTGGGCCATTGCGTGCCACTTGAATGTGTTGTTCGCTCTGATTGTTGTGTGGGATGTTGCCTCTGGATAGCTTGCCTCGTGTTTGCTCCCGCTTCATAATTGCTCTTACTTGTGTGAGACTTGTAACGTGGCTAACCCTTGAGTTTGCTTGCCGCAGGTGTGAATTCTAGGCTGACTTGCTAGTTAAAAGTGCTAACAAGTGCCGCACGTTCCGCCCATTCAAGTATCGAAGTTGGCGGCCCGTGACACCCGGCACAAGGGTAGGGCGAACGGGGCATACGCCCACGGCCCCCGGCATTGGGAAGTCCCTAAAATTAAAAATATATTCAAAAAAATAATAATATATATATATGATAAATTAAGTTAGCGTAATTGGTGAGAAGGAATTTGCATTTTGTGGAGGTACCGATTTCGATCC
Source organism: Humulus lupulus (assembly GCF_963169125.1). Classification (NCBI taxonomy): domain Eukaryota; kingdom Viridiplantae; phylum Streptophyta; class Magnoliopsida; order Rosales; family Cannabaceae; genus Humulus; species Humulus lupulus. The sequence continues at coordinate 2,947,882 of NC_084794.1, read as the reverse complement.
TTGGCAATGCCATCATGATTTTCAAAAAAGTGTAGTAATAGGATAGCTTTTCTATATAAATTGTGTGTAGACACTAATAGAAATATAGGATTTTACTTTATTTTTTATACATATTTTTTGGAATGGTAGTACATAAAAATAGACAATGGTCATATTTAGTTTGCACACTATATTGGGATTTTCTACTTCGGTTTTTCAAATGCGGCCTTGAAGGGTATTACAACTCTTTTACTTCGGTTCTTAGATAAAAATCAAAGTAGAAAAGTCTACTTCGGTAGAAATGTCTACTTTGGTTTTTATCTAAGAACAGAAGTAAAAGGATTTTAACACCCTTCACATATAGCTCCTGCCTCATTCATCTCTCTGATGCAAAAATCTCAAACGCCAAACTCAGAAGATCTCCATTGTTGTTGTACTTCCACGAGGGTTTCACTAACTATACTATTTTTTAATTTTTTTTTTTACCATTTGAAACTACTTTTTTCTTACCTAAAAACATAAATATTAGTTCTATTTTTATTTTTGAGAGAGAAAATAAAGACTTTGGGTGTTGACATTTTTAGGATTCGAAAATAGGTATTGTTATTGGGCTATGACTGGTTTTGTTACATTAAAATGTGTTCCTGAGCTTCAAAAAAAGGTATGAATCACTAAATCTTTGTTTGTATGATTTTTTTTTATTTTCTGTATTATTTTCAGATTTTTTTCTTATAGATATAATTTGTTTATTATATATAGGTTTTAGAGTTGCTAATATTGATTTAGAAGTTATTTGGAGCATCAAAGAAAGTTTGTTACCTTGTGTTAATTTATTTTTTATATTATTTCGAATTTAATACTTATACTTATTTTTTAATATATTTTTTTATTTATTTTGTTATTTTATATAATGTTATTAATTATATATATTGTTGACCCTTATTTGGTCAACGACACGGAGTCAATGAAAACAATTGAAATAAGATGATCTCAAGTCAAGAAAATAAACGACATAAGTATTTATAGTGGTTCAGTCCCAAGTGATGGTAATGACCTATGTCCACTTAGTGTTCTTATATTAATGTATGATGAGAACTTGTGATCAGTAAACGAGAGTTTCATGAGTCTCACAAGTTCCAAAAACAAATAAAAAAATTGTGCAAAACACTAATTTTCTTCCTTCATTCCCAGATCCCCTTCATGAGCCATTTGAGTCTTATTTATAGGCTCATGGATCTTTTTATGGGCCGATGGGCCTTATACATAAGCATATATGAATAATAATGGAAATTACAATTTTTACGCAAATACAAAATCAAATATCTGTAGAAAATATCTACGATCAGATCTGGTCGCCTATAAAACATGTCCTGTTGTACGAATTCTTTCATGGTCGATGGTCTACCAAACCGTAACCACTTAAATAGTCACATGCATCCCACGTGCGTACTAATCTGGTCACGTTAGCAAGTAAATATTTTTTAGGTAAAAATTTGCCCCCCAAGTTTAAGTTACTACGATCAGCATTTAAAAAACTTGCTCGACTAGCTATTTGTCTGACCTGTCACATCTGTCAGCACCTTTTTGGGAAAGCAAGCAGTCATGACATTTACAGTTTCCCAAAAATATTTTGACGGCTATTGCAATTCTCCATACGTTGAAATCCCAATCTCATCATTACATTTCAAAAGCACCACGAACAATATAAATATAGTACCTTTCCAACTTTTTACCGAAGCTTTCTCTCTCCTCAAGAACTTCAGAAAAATTTCCAAGAAAAAACTTTGAAAACCTCTGTGATCCGAGACACTGTCGACCAACTTCAAACATAAAATTTCGTGTTATCTTCTACAAATCATAATCCAAGTAAGCTCTAAACCCGCCTTTTTCTTTTATGTAATCTAGGATAGATTTTTTAAGTTTTTCTGACTGTGCCTCCATTGTTCTTGAGAAAATGACTTTCGGGTAATCGGGTTTAGAAGGATGTACATAGAAACATGCTAGAATAAGGATTTTAGATAGTATAAAATACTAGGTGAGGCTTAGAAATTAAGGTGGGACATAGGAGAACTGATTTAGGGCCCAAAATCAAAGAGAAAATTCGATTTTACTGTTTTCGGAAAAATTGGGTTTTTCCCGCATGTTCTTCGAAGTTGAAAAGTTTTCCTTACTTCCACTTTTTAATCTATTTTTTCAAACTACTCGCATGCTTATAGTGTTTTTATTAGGATATTATTGGTGGTATAAAAGTTTTACTTTTATACACGAGCAATGTTATCCTTACTTTTCTCTTTCTTCTATCTATTAGTCGTAGATTCTCACTTCCCATTTGCTCTTCTTAGATATTCATGCATGATCTCTGGGGAGGTGAGAGGCCAATAGACGATGATATCCTTGCTTTACAGTTCAAGGATTAAGAACAACCTCCACTACCTTTTCCAGAACCTCCATCTTCACAACAAAACCCCCCGACCAGCCCCTCAGCTAGTCAACCAAACATGGGTCATGTGAAGTACACTGCTTGTAGAAAAAGGAAAACAAATGATTCACCTTCTAACCAGCCTACTTCCCATACCGATCCTTCAAACAACCTTCAACCTATAAATTTTTCACCGCCAGATACTCAACCCAAAGCCCAGCCTCGCGACGGCCCTCGACCAGAAGTGGACTGGTACGTTGCCCCTCCTAGTGTCATATCGGTCAGCAGGATGGTGACAAAATTTCCCAAGAAGTACGGTCTTCCTGGGATTACTTTATTCAATCCTACACTCGACCAAAGGGAAAACGTGCCTGGAGGTGCCTTCAGCGCCTAGTCGAGGTACCACATAGAGGCAGGGGAAATCCTACCTTTGCACGACTTCTTCCAAGGGGTGGCCAATTACTTCGAGGTCGCCCCTTTCCAAATAACACCTAACAGATATAGGGTACTCTCATCACTCTATATTGTTAAGAAAATATGTATTTTGCCTCAATGGAAATAATAATAAATTACAACTCTATGCAATATATTACAAATAAAAAATGATTGATTAAAAGGAGTTACAACTCTATAACTGAAAATTACAAATAAACAAAGAAAATGAAGAAGATGATGAAGAAAAAGAGAATAGTAAAATACAACTTTAAGCAAAAGGTTACAAATAAAGTAAAGTGTTTGAAACAAAAGAAAAGAAAAGATTACAACTCTTGAACAAGAAATACAAGTAAATAGAGAAGAACAATATAAAGATGAAAAGCAATAGAATGAAAGAAAGGAACAAGAAACAAAAGATAAACAACTCCCACTCACACTACCAAAGTGAAGGGTGTTGGGGATCACCAACTTGAACAAGGTTTGAAACCTTTGTCCAAAAGCTTATTTCCCCCTAACTCAAGAACTAAGGGATCTCTCACAGATTATAGGAAATGTTTTCTGGAATTATCAAGCCTCAAGGTGTTTCTAGCCAAGTGCTCTAATTGATAGAAATATATTGTGTCTTACAAGTGAGCTATAGGCTCCTATTTACAGAGTTTAGAGACACCCTTTGAATTTCAAATTCCACCAACCCCATAGCTGTTACCAATGTTTAATTGGATTAATATGGAATTAAAAATGAGATTTGGGAGTTATTTGGGTTTTTTGAGCCGTTCAACAAAGATTGAAAAAACTGAAGAAAAAAAATGGTCATTTTTTGGCCTGTGGCCGCGGCCAGAGACATTGGTGGCTGCGGCCACTAGTCTCTGTCCCACAGGCCGCGGCCACCAACATTCAGTGACCGCGACCACTGACTATTTTCAACACTTAAAATTGTGTTGTTTTTCCAAACGGTTCCAAACCCTCCCAAATGATTTTGTAACCCCCAAAACACATTATTGGGGTTAAAATCATATCTCTAACAGCCATTTCTCAAATAGCTTTATGAAATTCATCTCAATATTGTGTAACAACAAATTTACACAATAAAGGGTAATATTTGGAAGTTGCTAATTTGTAACATCAAATATGTTACATTATTTGGATATATCTCATATATCTAAGTATTGTAACTCTCTATTATATGTTACATTATGTGACACTCTTTGTCACATTTATTTAATCTAAAACATTATATTATAATATAATATAATATTACATTATATTACCCACTAGATTAAATAGTTATCTATTGTAACACTTATTTAATCATTATATTTTGAAATATAACATATTCCCCACTTGATTAAATAAGAACTCTCTCCTATAGGAGTCATTGCATTAGTGCATAAAGTAAAGTGTTTTTCAACTTGAACTTTACTATAGTGTAATTATCACAAAATTTGTCGACAATTTGGTTGCACTAGGCATTGAACCATCTTTTCATGATAACAAATCGGTGATAACACACACACCTTTGCGATGTTCACTTGAGACCTCTATGTCTCGCTTTGCACCGTTAATGGCCATGTGCACTTTCCATTCATGGACGTTCTTAAGAATACTCTCAATTCTCATGAGATGCGGCACCACCCCTAGGTCCATATAGGTAGAATTCTTACAGTATTTTGTTACCAAAAATACTTGTCTTTACAAAACTGAATTCTATTAAAAAAAACCTTTCGATTTTAACCCTCCACTTGGTAACACACAAGTACTCAATATCTCAGATGGGACTTGTTTGAGTACAACTAATATTCACTTGATTGACTTGTTATTACATATTGAACCTAACACTAGTTGAATAACTAGTGTTAAGATAGGTTACCATCAATCATGAATCTCTTTAGGGAGTTTAAGTCCCATCCCTCGAGACGATGCAGCCACTAAATCCCTCGTTAATGGCTTAGTGAAAGGATCCGCCAGATTTTCACTTGTTCTCACATAGGATATTGAGATGATTCCTCTTTGAATCAATTCTCTTACATATCCATGTCTTAGACTAATGTGTCTAGACTTTCCATTATACACTCCGTTGTAAGCTCTAGCCAATGTCGCTTGGCTATCACAATGTATCGATATAGTAGATACATTCTCTTTAATTAGGGGAATCTCTATCAACAGATCCCTTAACCATTCGGCCTCTTTGCCGGTAGCAGCTAGAGCAATGAACTCTGCTTCCATAGGGGCTCATAAACTAAACAAGTCATATGCCCATTAGATTTGTGGGGCTTGCTAGCTAAGCAAGTCATATGCCCATAAATTTATTGGGGCTTGTTAGTTATACAAGTCATATGCCCAAGTCTACAAACATACATAATGTAACATATAATATATAACATAACACATAAATCATACGATAACATATAACATAACATCTAAAATCCTATCCTATTTTCCTTACCAAATATACCGGGATATGAGAACAGGATTGGGACGTTTAAACACTCCTAAAAACCATCAAAGAAATGTGAGTATACTAAAGAAAAAGGGATGAAAAGAATGGACGAGCTATACCATCGAGAATATACTTACCAAAAATCTTACGTTCAAGATCTTAGATTTCCTAACCAAGAATAAAGAATAGAGTTAGGATTTTGAGTAGAAAACTATAAGAATAACACAGAAATGAACTAGAATAATGAATACCTTGAATGCTTCTATAACCGAACTACACCTCGAACCGAAAAATACTATGAACCTTACTTCCCGAGTGTTTATTAAGCTTATAAAGTTAAAGCTTATATTCTCAACCCAAGTGTTTAAGCACTCAAAAATAACCTAGCAGCTTGCAGACTCTGAACTTAGCTTGATGAATGAATAAATGGCTGGGTACTAGGTCCTATTTATAGAGTTTAAGAATGAAAAGATCTTCATTTAACTTGAATAAAATAATGGCTTTTTAAGTGAAAAATATTTGAATTATCGTTCAGCAGAGGCTGAAGACTCGGTCAGAAAGATGCTGGACTTATCAAGAGGTTAAAGATTAAAATGAGCTCGGTTTTAAAAACATTCAAAAATCCTTCAAATGAGCTGATATATCGCCCCTAGTAGGCGATATATCGCCTGGGTTAATATGCCCGAGGCTCGTCGAGGTGGCCGTGCGAAGTTACGTGTTTTTCGTATCCCCGTATGGCGATATATCGCCCCCTATAGCTGCGATATATCGGTATACGCTAAAATTTTAAACACGTAATTACACTTTTTCAGCCTAATTTGAATTGAGTAAACAGCATTGACTAAGTCCTTTAACGATTTCAAAGCTGCTGACAGACCCTAGGATATTCAAATATTACTCTTAATAAACTTATTCCTCAAAAATACTTAATTTCTCATTAAACCTTCATATGACAAGTGTTACTATCTTATTGGGTCTATCTAAACCTTATAGTATAATAATTATCACTTTCATAATCAGTCATATTAATCAAACCTTAGGTTATAATTAATATTCTTATATTATAGGTTAAACTTGGAAAATCTACAAGGGTTACTACGAGTGTCCAATTAAATCCCGGTCTGAACCAAAATCCACAGTCATAAACATACTACAACTATTACTATTGCTACTACTATCTAACTAGCTAAGTAACGTTCTTGGACTCTACAATTCTCCCCTACTAAAAAGAATTTCGTCCTCAAAATTTACTTACCAAATAACTCCAGATACCAGCCTTGCATGTCCTCCTCCAACTCCCACGTTGCCTCTCGTTCAGAACTATTACTCCATAGGACTTTGACTATAGGAATACTCTTGGACCGTAACTGCTTCACCCCTATCCAGGATGCTAACCGATCGTTCCTCGTAACTCAAGTCTTTCTGGAGTGCTATCGTATCGTACTTGAGGACGTGAGATGGGTCTGACACATACTTGCGTAGCATCGAGATGTGGAACACGTTATGACTATCTGTTAGTGTTGGCGGTAGTCTATACGCAACTGCTCCCACTTTGTCCAATATCTCAAAAGGACCTATGAATTGGGGACTAAGCTTGCCTTTCTTCCCAAACTGCTTTACACATTTCATAGGAGATATCTTTAAGAAGACTTGATCTCCGACTTTGAATTCCACATCACGTCGCTTGGCATCTGGATAGCTTTTCTGACGGCTTTGAGCAGCAAGCATACGCTGTCTAATAAGCGATACTGCTTCTTGAGCTTGTCTAACAGCTTCGGGACCTAGAAGCTGCCTTTCTTCTACCTCGTCCCAGTGCAATGGTGATCGGCACCTCCTTCCATATAGCAGCTCATAAGGTGCCATCCCGATCGTTGACTAGTAGCTATTGTTGTAGGAGAACTCTATCAGTGGCAATTACTTATTCCACGATCCTCCGAAATCAAGTACACAAGCACGTAGCATATCCTCTAAAATCTTAATCGTACGCTTGGACTGCCCGTCTGTCTGAGGATGAAAAGTTGTACTAAGACTTAACTTAGTACCCATAGCTTGCTGTAAACTTCCCCAAAATCTTGATGTAAACACCGATCCTCTATCCGACACTATTGTCTTGGGGATTCTATGCAACCGTACTATGTCTTGGACATAGATGTCTGCATATTGGTCTGCTGTGTATGAAGTCTTAATAGGCAGGAAATGAGCCGATTTGGTTAGTCTATCTATTACTATCCAAGCGGAATCATGCTGCTTATTCGTTCATGGCAAACCTATCATGAAGTCCATAGCTATATCGTCCCTCTTCCATTCTGGTACGCTAAGTGGTTGCAATAAGCCTGCAGGCCGCTGATGTTCTGCTTTCACTTGTTGGCATACTAGACACTTGGATACAAACTCTGCTATGTCCTTCTTCATCCCTGGCCACCAATAGATTGCCTTAACGTCATGAGTCATCTTGGTCGACCCTGGGTAAACTGAGTACGGGGTACTGTGCGCTTCTTCTAGAATTGTCTTCTTAATCCTTTGATCATTTGGCACGCATACTCGATCCTTATATCTCAATAAACCTTGACTATATATTGAGAAATCTGTGGTCTTTCCTTCTCTGACTGCATCCATATGTGTTGCTAGTGTGTCGTCATGTCCCTGACCAATCCGTATATCTTCTAGCAGATTCGACTGGATAGACAAGTTAGCCAGTTTGCTGACAACTACTTCTATTCTGGCACTGATCAGCTCCTACTGTAGCGGCTTTTCTATTCTGGCTAAAGCTGCTAAACTTCCATAACTTTTCCTACTAAGCGCATCGGCAACTACGTTTGCTTTCCCGGGTGGTATAGGATTTCGCAGTCGTAATCCTTCACTAATTCTAACCACCTGCGCTGCCTCATGTTGAGCTCCTTCTGAGTAAGGAAGTACTTTAAACTTTTGTGGTCCGTATAAATCTCGCACCGTTCTCTGTAAAGATAATGGCGCCAGATTTTCAACTCAAAGACCACTGCTGCCAACTCCATATCGTTAGTTGGATAACGCTGCTCATACTCCTTCAACTGCCGTGAGGCGTAGGCTATCACCTTATCATTCTGCATCAGCACACACCCCAACCCTTGCTTCGATGCATCGCATTAGACTACGAACTTATCGTTGGGTGTCGGTACATAGAGTACTGGTGTTGAGCAAAGCTTATCCTTAAGCAACTGGAAGCTTTCTTCACATCTATCATTCCAGTTGAATCTTTGCGATTTCCGAGTTAGATTGGTGAGCGGAGTGGCTATCTTAGAAAATCCCTCTACGAACCTCCTATAATAATCTGCTAACCCCAGAAAGCTTCTTACTTCAGATGCATTCTTTGGTCTTGGCCAATCCTTCACAGCCTCTACCTTTGATGGGTCTTCTGCAACTCTGTCTTTTGATATAATGTGCCTGAGGAACGCCACTTACGAAAGCCAAAACTCGCATTTCTTGAACTTGGCGTAGAGTTGATGTTCCTTTAGTCGTGAAAAAATCAACCTCAAATGTTCCTTGTGCTCTACTTCATCCTTAGAATATACTAAAATGTCGTCGATGAACACTACGACGAATTTATCTAAGTAGTCTTTGAAGACCCTATTCATCAAGTCCATAAACGCAGCTGATGCATTAGTAAGACCAAAGGACATAACCAAGAACTCGTAATGTCCATAACGAGATCTAAAGGTTGTTTTAGGAATATCTTCTCCCTTTACCTTGAGTTGATGATACCCGGACCGTAAATCAATCTTTGAGAATACAGTCGCGCATCGGAGTTGATCAAACAAGTCATCGATCTGAGGTAGCGGGTACTTATTCTTAATCGTTACCTTGTTCAGCTCGCGATAGTCTATACACATCTGCATGCTTCCGTCCTTTTTCTTCACGAATATCACCGGGGCTCCCCATGGCGAATGGCTCGGCCTAATAAAACCCAAGTCTAGGAGTTCTTGTAGTTGCGCCTTTAACTCCTTGAGTTCCGTAGGTGCCATCCGATACGGTGCCTTGGAAATAGGCTCGGTGCCCGGTACTAATTCTATCGTGAAGTCAATTTCCCGAGTCGGCGGCAATCCTGGCAAGTCATCGGGAAATACCTCTGGGAATTATCTTACAATACGGATGTCTCCAACCTTGAGTGGTATTTCCTTTACCACATTTGTGATGCTGGCTAAGAACACTTGACATCCTTTTTCCATCATTCTTTAAGCTTTGAGAGATGATACTAACGGGGTGCGTAATCCTGAAGCTTGTCCCATGAAGCATAGTTTCTGGCCATCAGGAGTCTCGAACATCACCTTCTTGCGTTTGCAGTCGATGGTTGCGCCATGCCGTGCTAGCCAGTCCATGCCTAGTATTACGTCAAAGTCCTTGATCACCAGTTCTATCAGGTCTCCTTCTAGTTCTACGTCCTCAATCTTGATTGGTACGCCTCGTACTATCCGTGATGATAGAACTACTTTGCCCGAAGGCAACTTGGTTACAAACCTAGTTCTAAATCTTTCACAAGGTTTGTCTAGTTTTTCTATCATTCCTAACGAGATATACAAATGAGTGACTCCCGAATCAAATAATACATAGCATATATTATTGAGGATAGAAACCTAACCTGTTACCACCTTATTGCTAGCATCAGCCTCTCCTTGGGTTAAGGCAAAAACCCTAGTAGAAACCATCTTGTCGTCTTTCTTCCCTTCTGGCTTGCACTGAGGACAATCTCTTTTCCGGTGTCCTTCCTGACCACAGTTAAAACATTCCTTGGTGTTTGTGCGGCATTCTCCAGGATGTTTCTTTTGACACTTAGCACATGGCGGGTATTTCACATAACCGGGCCTATTTCCCCCATTATTTGTCTGTGTCCCTTATCGCTGTTAGATTGCTTATTATCCAGATGCCTTCTTTTCTGACCGTTACTGTTGTTTCCAGACTGATTGTTGCCATTATGGTTGTTGTTCCGATTGGTCTGAGGTTGACCCTGTTGTTTAGGCTCAGGCTTACTGGCTTCCTCTTTACTTACATTAGCCTGCAACCTCTCTACTTCTATTGCCATCTCTAGAACGTCGGCATACGTAGTATTTCCTGGGTTTGCTAGCTTAACCCCCAGCTTGATCTTTGGTCGAAGTCCTCTAACAAACTTGGACACCCTTAGATAGTCGGTGGGAACCATTTCTGGAGCGAACTTAGCTAGGCGGTCGAACTATTAAGCATATTCTGCCACTGATAAACTACCTTGCTTTAAGTTGGCGAACTCCTCAACTCTTGAAGCGAGTACAGCCGAATTGTAATACTTCTTGTGGAACAGCTCCACAAATCGAGCCCATGTCATGGTGGAAACTTCATGTGATTGCTAGACCAAGTCCCACCATATCCTGGCATCCTTCTTGAGCAGCGACGAGACGCAAGATATACGGTCCGCATTATTGAGATTCATGTGCATCAGAATTGGCTCTACATTCCTTAGCCACTCTTCTGCCTCAAAGGGTTCTGTAGTCCCTTCGAAGTTTGGAGTGTGATGCTTGCAGAACCTCTCATAAACTGGCTCCATGTGCTGTACTGGATACGACGCGTAGTTCGCCACTGGCCATCCCCCATATGGACCAACTTGTTGGGGTGCTGAGACCATTTGTTGTGGCTGAGGCTGAGTCTGGGGCTGAGCCTGTTGTCGATGTTGCTGCAATAACTCCTCGACTTGTTGTCTCAGTCTGGCGATCTCCACAGTGTTGTCAGCTGGCGGTGTCGGCGCATTGCGGCTGGTTATAGCACGCACTCCCCTTCTGCGAACTGGAGGGGCTTCATTGTTCACTGGAGCAGCGTTGGAGGCGCTTCCGTTGGTGCGTGTAGATCTTCGGAGCGACATCGCAGCAGAGTTCTAATAGTTGAAAGAAACATGCTAGAACTTTACCTAATAGGCTCTAAGGCAAAAACTTATTCTAAAACAAACATATCTCGGACCTATTGATTATGACTTCTTATGAAAATTATATAAGTCTTCTTTATTTTTAGAATGGGCTTCTATACTTAGAAAAACAAGCCATCTTTATTATTTCTAAGTCTGTTTCTAATCATCCTATATGACTTAATTCTCAGGCTCGAAACTCATCTTTGTTTCAAAGTTAACCATATTGAGGGAGGGCTGGGATCAGTAAAATTGTTCCCACTACTATGGCCCCCTAACTCTTAATATAGAAACTTGGCTCATTGATTTGTATCCACCCTCACCAAACTTAGTTATTATTTATTATGATTGCGAAATAAAAATCAAACTCATACATGATAACAAAATAACATGATATTAATTTGGAAAAGAGTTTTCACTAATTACAACCACAAAACAAACAATGAAATTAACTATTCTAAAAATCAGGATCTTCTACATCTGATCCTTCATCTAGCATATCATCATCTAACTCTTCATAGTCTTCATTATCATGTGCCTCAAAATTTCCTCGAGGAAGGTTCGTAAAAATCCTATGCTTTTACTCATTTGTAAACTGAAATTCTGATTTTGAAGTGAACCTAATTAAGAGAAAGCAATATTGCATTGCTATTGGCAGTTCATCTTCATCATCCATTGTTTCCCATATTTCCTCTAAGGCTGCAATTACGGGATGAAAATCTCTAAATAGTCTAATTACTAAAATGTATTGTTCCGTTGCTCTCATCATGATCTGCTTAGACTCTTGAAGGTGACCTATTTCTCTGTGGAACAAAAGCAGGCTCCGAGTGATTCTCTCTAGTGTTCCTACGGTGTTTCTCGATTCTCTTATTCTCTTTAAAGCCTTAATGGCTCAGATATCCTCATAGGTTAATGCTCCGTTCATACTTAACTGAAAACATAAATGCTAAAATCGTTAGCTATACATATAAGCATAATAACTATAACTTAAATACTTACTTGGCGGTCAGATTCGGAGCTTTGAGTGTGTGTATCGAGGAGAACTTCATGTGAATGAACCGTTGCTCTGATACCAACTCTAATGACCCAACTACTCTAGACTTTGGACCATTAATGACTACTATACATAGACACTAATCTTTAATAAAACTCACTAGTGAAATAATCATAACTTCATTAAAAATTGTAAGGCAAATGTTAAACTACATAAAATTTAAAGTAAGATATGGGATCCCATTGTTTTTAAAATAAAAACATAACATAACTTTAAATAAATGGATTACAAAATAAAGTGCAGAAAATACATATAAAGCATAATTATTAAAAGACTAAGAAGCGACTTCATCCTCGAATCGAACGCTCAATCCACCGATTCCATCCTGCCTCAATACAAAACCCCCAAGCTACCAAGAACCTTTCCGCCACCATAGTTATTTTGCTGCACATATAAACATAAAGGAATGAGCCTAATGCCCAGCAAGGAAAATCTAACACGTAAATCATATACATAAAATTCATATCGCAACATATACTAAAACATATCATAAACATATGTCACATACACTATAATGGCCATTACTACTTGGGGCTTGTAAACTAAACAAGTCATATGCCCATTAGATTTGTGGGGCTTGCTAGCTAAGCAAGTCATATGCCCATAAATTTATTGGGGCTTGTTAGTTATACAAGTCATATGCCCAAGTCTACAAACATACATAATATAACATATAACATATAACATAACACATAAATCATACGATAACATATAACATAACATCTAAAATCCTATCCTATTTTCCTTACCAAATATACCGGGATATGAGAACAGGATTGGGGCGTTGGAACACTCCTAAAAACCATCAAAGAAAGGTGAGTATACTAAAGAAAAATGGATGAAAAGAATGGACGAACAATACCATCGAGAATATACTTACCAAAAATCTTACGTTCAAGATCTTAGATTTCCTAACCAAGAATAAAGAATAGAGTTAGGATTTTGAGTAGAAAACTATAAGAATAAAATAGAAATGAACTAGAATAATGAATACCTTGAATGCTTCTATAACCGAACTACACCTCGAACCGAAAAATACTATGAACCTTACTTCCCGAGTGTTTATTAAGCTTATAAAGTTAAAGGTTATATACCCAACCCAAGTGTTTAAGCACTCAAAAATAACCTAGCAGCTTGCAGACTCTGAACTTAGCTTGATGAATGAATAAATGGCTGGGTACTAGGTCCTATTTATAGAGTTTAAGAATGAAAAGATCTTCATTTAACTTGAATAAAATAATGGCTTTTTAAGTGAAAAATATTTGAATTATCGTTCAGCAGAGGCTGAAGACTCGGTCAGAAAGATGCTGGACTTATCAAGAGGTTAAAGATTAAAATGAGCTCGGTTTTAAAAACATTCAAAAATCCTTCAAATGAGCTGATATATCGCCCTTAGTAGGCGATATATCGCCTGGGTTAATATGCCTGAGGCTCGTCGAGGTGGCCATGCGAAGTTACGTGTTTTTCCTATCCCTGTATGGCGATATATCGCCCCCTATAGCTGCGATATATCGGTATACGCTGAAATTTTAAACACGTAATTACACTTTTTCAGCCTAATTTGAATTGAGTAAACAGCATTGACTAAGTCCTTTAATGATTTCAAAGCTGCTGACAGACCCTAGGATATTCAAATATTACTCTTAATAAACTTATTCCTCAAAAATACTTAATTTCTCATTAAACCTTCATATGACAAGTGTTACTATCTTATTGGGTCTATCTAAACCTTATAGTATAATAATTATCACTTTCATAATCAGTTATATTAATCAAACCTTAGGTTATAATTAATATTCTTAAACTATAGGTTAAACTTAGAAAATCTACAAGTGTTACGACGAGTGTCCAATTAAATCCCGGTCTGAACCAAAATCCACAGTCATAAACATACTACAACTATTACTATTGCTACTACTATCTAACTAGCTAAGTAAAGTTCTTGGACTCTACAATCCTCAACGAGAAGTACAATAGGAATTTTCCTAATGACTTCCTCTCTATTTCCTTCTACCATGTAGAATGAAATTCGTTGAGAATCTATCTCATCCACTACTAGACTTTTATGATTTTTAAGCCTTTGACTTCTTCTAGGTTCAAAGGGTTGCTTTACATCCTTTTGAGAATTCTCCTCTTAAGAATCAACTTTGGATGTAGAAGCTTGAGAATTGTTCTCATATAACAGATTCTCCTTTAGAGATGTTGAAGCTTGAGAATTGTTGTCACATAACATATTCTCAAAAAATTCAACTTCTCTAGATTCAATCACAACATTAGACTTTAAATCTAATAGCCTATAAGCTTTACTATTGTTGGCATAACCAACAAAAGCAAACTTTATGGCTCTTGAACCTAACTTTGTTCTATTAGGTTTGTTTTTCTTGCAATATGCAAGACACCCCCACACTTTGAAGTACCCTATGTTGGGTTTTCTTCCTTTCCATAACTCATATGAAGATATCTCATTTTTCTTCATCGGTATTCGATTAAGAATGTGACAAGAGCTTAAAAACGCTTCACCCCATAAGTTGAAGTTCAACTTAGAAAACACCAACATAGAATTTATCATCTCTAGATAAGTCCTATTTTTCCTTTTGGCGACACCATTGTGTTGTGGTGTATAAGGCACTCATGAATTATACAATTTTCTTCACAAAATGTATTTAATTCATTAGAGAATTACTCTCCTCCTCTATCACTTCTTAGCACTTTAATCTTTTTATTTAGTTAATTTTCAACTTCTAATTTATACAATTTAAAAGCATCAAAAGTTTCATCTTTATGCTTTAAAAGGAACACATAGGTATATCTATTAAAATCTTCTATAAAAGTAAGAAAATACATTTTACCACCTCTAGTTAAAACACCATTTAATTCACAAAGATCACTATGGATTAAATCTAGTAAATTAGATGATCTTTCTACACTAGGAAATGGTTTCTTAATCATTTTCGCCTTAACACATGTTTCACATTTACCATAGTTTTAATATTGCATGCAATCATACCACATTCTACTACTCTTTTCATGGTTGAAAAACCTATATGCGATATTCTAAGATGACACAAAAATAAAGAATCATACTCAACAATATAGGCTGAATTAGCATTTTTATTGATAACATTGAAAGTTACATCTTGGTGCACAATTTAACCATTCCCTCATAAGAGTACCCTTTTCCCAAGAATACATTTGATTTGGTAAGTATAAGTTTACCGAACTCAAAAATGGCTTTAATGTCGGTCTTGCCAAGCAAATCACCACTTACCAAGCTTCTACTCATTTCGGGAACATAAAGTACATTCACTGATGTAACTTTCTTGCCGGAGGTGAAGTAGACTTCAATAGTACCTTTGCCAAGTACCTTGGATTTTCCCTCATTGTCCATTTGTATCTCATGGTTGCCCTTTGACTCTTCAAAGGTCTTGAACAATGATTTGTCATAGGTGACATGGACGGTGGCACATGTATCATACCACCACCATTTCACCTTGCCTTGGACTGCATTCACTTCACTAAGGGTAGCAACTATGTTTTCCTCTTGAGTTGCGTTCACCTTAGGTCCTTGTTAGTCTTTTCCATGCCTACACTCTCTAGCATAGTGACCCTTTTTTCCCACACACAAAGCAAGGACATTTCTCGCCCTTGAACTTGTTTGGGTTGGTTTTTGGACCCAAAGGTTTCTCATTACCTTTTTTTCCCTTTGTTTTTGGGATGTTTTGGTTGTGACACTGCATTTGCTTTGGAAGTCTCTCCATTAGACCCCTCCACAAGTTTATCTCTACATATCGATTCCTCTTCGATTCGAATATGCTTTTGGATCTTCTCCAAAGAATAATCCTCATTTTTATGAAGGATTCTTTTCCTATAGCTCTTCCAAGTTGGTGGTAATTTAGCCACTATAGCACCAACTTGAAAGGCCTCGGGACGCTCAATCTTTAACACTTTCAATTTGTTAACAATTATTTGCAATTCATGTATTTGAGGAAGAATAGGCTTATCACCAAAAAATTTGAAATCGAATTATTGAGATATCAAAAACTTTTTGGTACCTTCCTCTTCCGCCTTGAACTTTTTCTCAAGTGCATCCCATATCTCCTTGGCCAATTTGGTCTCGGTGTAGAGGTCATAGAGCCTATCGGATAGGGCATTAAGGATATGACCCCTATAAAGAAGTTTGTCCTCTTCTCTCTTCCTTCTTTTCTCCACCTCCTCGGGAGTGTCTTTGTCGGATGGCTCGACTAGAGGTGCCAAGGATGACTCAAGGATGTAGGCTATCTTGAGTGTTGTCAAAAGTAATTTCACCTTGTCTTGCCACCTAGTAAAATTGGATCCATCAAAACCTATCCAACCTCACTAGATCTTGGTTCATGATCTTGATGGTCACCTCTTCCATTGAAACAAAAAAGGGATAAGCTTTTGAATGTTAGGAAAATATGTATTTTGCCTCAATGGAAATAATAATAAATTACAACTCTATGCAATATATTACAAATAAATAATGATTGATTAAAAAGAGTTACAACTCTATAACTGAAAATTACAAATAAACAAAGAAAATGAATAAGATGATGAAGAAGAAGATAATAGTAAAATACAACTCTAAGCAAAAGGTTACAAATAAAGTAAAGTGTTTGAAACAAAAGAAAAGAAAAGATTACAACTCTTGAACAAGAAATACAAGTAAATAGAGAGGAACAATATAAAGATGAAAAGCAATAGAATGAAAGAAAGGAACAAGAAACAAAAGATAAACAACTCCCACTCACACTACCAAAGTGAAGGGTGTTGGGGATCACCAACTTAAACAAGGTTTGAAACCTTTGTCCAAAAGCTTATTTCCCCCTAATTCGAGCACTAAGGGATCTCTCACAGATTATAGGAAATGCTTTATGGAATTATCAAGCCTCAAGGTGTTTCCAGCCAAGTGCTCTAATGGATAGAAAATTGTGTCATACAAGTGAGCTATAGGCTCCTATTTATAGAGTTTAGAGACACCCTTTGAATTTCAAATTCCACCAAACCCCATGGCTATTACCAATGTTTAATTGGATTAATATGGAATTAAAAATGAGATTTGGGAGTTATTTGGGTTTTTTGAGCCGTTCAACAAAGATTGAAAAAACTGAAAAAAAAAAAATGGTCAGTTTTTAGCCTGTGGCCGCGGCCACCAACATTCAGTGGTCGCGGCCACCGACCATTTTCAGCACAAAAAATTGTGTTGTTTTTCCAAACGGTTCCAAACCCTCCCAAATGATTTTGTAACTCTCAAAACACATTATTGTGGTTAAAATCATATCTCTAACAACCATTTCTCAAATGGCTTTATGAAATTCATCTCAATATTGTGTAACAACAAATTTACACAATAAAGGGTAATATTTGGAAGTTACAAATTTGTAACACCAAATATGTTACATTATTTGGATATATCTCATATATCTAAATATTATAATTCTCTATTATATGTTACAATATGTGACACTCTTTGTCACATTTATTTAATCTAAAACATTATATTATAATATAATATAATATTACATTATATTTGTTGACGCCGTTTTTCGTCAAACAGTGAAAGAAGAGCACATAAACAATAACTGAAGATGGCCAATTGAAATAAAACAACTCAAAACACACGATCTTTACGTGGTTCAGCAGTTAAATCTGCCTAGTCCACGAGTCTCTGTTATTAATACTCAAGATTATCTCTAAGAATTCTTCAGCATGAATTCTTCAAAGTTTTCTCTCAAGGATCAGAATTTCGGTCCATTACAATGGTGCTTAACCTCTCTATTTATAGAGAAGGCTGCAGAATACTATCCCACATATTTTGGGTAGTTACTCTTTTTGTGTATATAAAATAAATGGCTTTAAATGCCTATAATCAGATATAAAAGGAAACGTCCCCTGAAGATCAGGGGACGTATAACTGACCAAATAATATCCCACGATTCTAGGAGATTTATAATAATAAATGAGGATTACATCTCGTATTTACAACACTTATAGATATTCAGGGTAGTTATCACGTATCTCTAGGGCTTTAGCCTCCCAGGTTTCCCGTCATCTTTCGAGCTAGAGATGTCTCCCGAGGTCACGTGGCTTTCGAGATCATATGCGCGTCGAGCTCGGGACCCCTGATCCGGGGTCATCCCTGAGGATGGATGCGTCTCTGGAGCTACCTTTCGAGATCATGATCACTCCGAGGTCGCCATATTCGAGGTCGTCTATGTCCTGCAGGCTTGATATTTAATCCTGGAGCATATTTCCAACCTTATGAGTCCACTTGTTCGCGAATCCAACTTTCGAGATCATATTTAACATAGCTCGAAATCTGGGTGTAACATCTTGCCCCCTAAAAAGTATTTGTTCGAATCCTAAGAGAAGGAAACTTTTGAACTACTTTCTCTGAGAACTGTACCGTCACACTTTTTGAAAATGGACACGCGTCAGTCAGGTATTACTCATTTTTGGTACTTGAGTACCTTGGAAACACGCCCACGATCATCCGTCTGCCACCTTTTCGGCGCCATCTTGTCATTGATTCCCATCCGCCCGATCTAGCAAGGATTTCATTCAACGCCCCGGATTAATCACCCTTTTTCCATCTATATATATGAGACCTCACCCTTCGTCTTCATTTTTATCTTCGTTCACCAAAAGCAAGAAAAGAAGAAAAACGAAACCAGAGACCTCTTTGTAAAGTTTCCAATCTGTGCATGTTTTCTCGGCCAAAGAAACAGAGAAACCCCGGTCTATTCGAGTCCGTGAGTTCTTATTTGCAACCTCTTCTTCAATCGACAATCTCTCTGCAATCGCCACTATTGTGTAAGTATGCAATCTTCGTTTTCCATTATTTCAGTTTTTATTCATGTTGTTCTTGCTGTATATGTGTATATACTTGTTTACATCCTTAGTATAACATGATAGGAGGTTTTGATCCGATAAGCTCTCATGCTTTTTAGACTTTCATACTGGGTTTACATTACTGGTTCATACCCAGTTTTCATGTTTGAGTGAGGTTCCTATTTTCTGGGTTTTGAAAATTCTTTTAGGCGACGTTTCTTGTACACCAAGCTTTCGGGTAAAAAACATGGGCCTTGATAAATGCACGAAACCCAAGGTTGCCTTTCCTGGTTAACCGCCACTTTCTTTTCCCTTGATTTTCGGGATTTTCAAAAAACTTTCCACTCTCCTTCCTTTCCCGTGGAATGCACGCCCTGACTCTTCAATAAGGGTCTTAATATTCAACTTGTTTTGCTCCCTAACCCCGAGCTCGTAAGTTCGAGTTCGGAACTCTTGCATGCATGGCCCTCACCATTTTTTCTTTCTCGTTAGATGTCACAGAATCTGGAAAGACGGTGGGGGTCCTTGCAGGCAATCCCTTACGAGCCAAAATCTCCGAGCCCAGAATCGATGTTCGCCCGGAATCAACATCGGATAAAAGAATACGAGCTCGCGTGCGAGCAAGAGGACATTCGAGCTCACTACCGTCGCCAGATAGACGAGGTCATAGAGGGGAAGAGGAGAGTTCTTCGGGAGGCCCTTTATCCGGAATTCAATTCGGGACCTAGGCCGATTCCTCTCGATCCTACATTAAAGGTTACTGTCGCATACCATCCAGGAGAGCTCAAATTTTCACTAATGGGGGAGCCTTCTTCCTCGCAGCCGAGGAGAGAAATGTTTGAGGCCGAGCACTACTGGAGCTCGGTTACCACAACTAGCCAGATAATTGACATCCTGGCTTTCCACGGCCTTAGCCTATCAGGCTCCCTGAAGTGTCGAGCTCCGACCGACCATGAACGAAGCTGTTTCGCCCCTGGGGGCCGCGACGCCAGTGTGAAATACGCGGCCTGGAGCCAGGAACACATGAGGGCAGGAGCTCTGTTGCCCTTGAAGTCTTTTTTCAAAGAATTTACTGATTTCGTTGGGTTGGCTCCATTCCAACTCAACACCAATTCTTACAGGGTGATGTCTGCCTTGAGGTCCTTATACCACGAGATGGGGTGGGCAGGACCTTCGCCTCAAGAGATCCTGTATCTCTTTTGTCTGAAAAGTAACCCCTCCCGAGCTCGGGGAGGGGATGGCTTCTATTACCTATCGAGCTATCCCAAGGAAAAGAAGGTCTTTGAAGATCTTCCCAATCATCCGCCTGATTTTAAAAGGGCCTTCTTCTGGACAGACGGTCTGTCCCCATCTCGGCATTATTCGTTCAGGCGGATTCGTAAGTATTCTTGTTATCTTTATTTCCGTGTTCGAAATTTTAGCTCTTAGATCCGTACTTAGTAGAAATATGTTATCTTTCAGCCAATTTTCAACGTCCCACTCCCAACGATACAATGAAGGAGCATAGAGAGACCCTGTTCCAACTCCCACATGGCAAGAGGTCTCTCTTATACCTTTTACACGAGGAGAGGCTCCGAAAGTGTGGATTTTTGGGAGAGGGCCAGTCCACCTTTGACTGGTCCAACAAAAAATATGAACACTGGGAGCAGGTCCCCCTGCCCACAGGCGCCCTCCCTCCGAGGAGAGACACGAGGCCACTACTTCCAGTTCGCCTGAGGAGTCCGCAGTCGGGGAATGAGACTAATGATGAAGCCTCGAGCTCGGATTCGGATGAAGGTAAAGTCCTCCCTACCTCGAGAATGTGGTCCCCCACCTTACCAAAACACAGGCCCAATAGGTTAGTCTCGTGCCCACAGGATAGATACCACTTCTACATATGGAGTTGGGTAGATGACTGTGTCCATAGGTTTGATAGTGGGCTCAGGAAATACGACACCATGTATACCACGGATGAGGTGTGGAACGGGATAGCTGTTCAGTATGGGACTAACGATTATAGGGACCTTTCGAGGTTATCGCCCACATATAGGGATGGCACTCCCCCCGCCTCCTCTGAAGACAGGGGAATTTCATGGTCCCCAAGCTCGAGCTCGGGGGAGAGTTCCAGTTAGGTTTCTTCTATCATCACTTTATGTCTGTGATACTGAAACAACTTGTATGCTTCACTTTTATTAATTCATTCTGTGTTGTGACTCGTGCAGGCGAGATGGATTCCAACCTCGACAACATCATTGATGGCGCTGGCGCCAAGAGGAGCAAGCGTCCCAGAGCGGGGTCGTTTAGGTCCGACCGGCCGGGTAAAGGTCCCAAGAGGTCCAAGAAAACCCCTCCTCCTGCACCGCCGGCCTCGAGCTCCATTTCCGCGGCGACTTCTCAGGTCGGTGCCTCCACAACGGCGTCGTCCTCTCAGGTCGTCGCCTCTGCTGTGGCGCCGACCTCGCTGGTTGGTCCCTCCATTATGGCTGAGTCCCAACCTCCTGTGGTGGTTCAGTCATCCTTAGTTCCGCCTTCCAAAAGGCCTTCTGCTTCTCGAGCTCAGAAGCTATCAATTTCCACCCACATGGATGCATATGTGGTGGATAATGCTGCTGGGTCCCACGGATCCACGCTGGTCTCGGATGTTATGTCCCGGATCGGCCAGAGCTATGGCAGCCTCGAAGCTCCCCAATGGCAGTGCTTAAATGACACCTGAGACTGCACTGTTCTCTATGAGAAGAGCATCGAGCATACTGTCGCGGTGAGTATCTTTCTATAGTCCTTCCTTTTTTGCTTATAATCGCACTGACCTGGAGCTAATGGTGATTTTTTCCTTTTTTCAAGCTCTTGCCTTCACTGCTCAGCTCAACTATAAGCTGAACAATGAGATCCACTTGAGCAAGTCTCATGCTCAGGAGGCGAAGGATCTCCAGCTCAAAGCATGTGATGATCTGAAGGCAGCGAATGCGAAGCTTGAGGAAGGGGCCAAGGAACGTGAGGACATGGCCACCGAGCTCGGGAAGCTGAAAGCTGAGGTCGAGGAGCATAAGAAGGAGATCACCCAGCTCTAGGAGACCACCAAGAAGCTTGAAGAGGAAAAGGCTGCCACCTTTGACATAATGGAGGATGAAAAAGCTCGTCTCCTTGCTGAGTACAAAGAGAAAAAGGAACAAGCGGTTGACTCGGCCATGTACCGAATGTGGGCCTACAATGAAGATCTGGACACCAGCTTCTTGGGTCCTCACGAGGCGACATTTCTCGACAGGTGGAATGCTCAACTCGAGAAGGAAGAGGCTGAGCAGCTCGAGAAGGAGAATGCTGCTCGGGATGCCGTTTTGGAGGGAGCCCAGGAGGATAGCCATGCTATTCGTCCTGAGGAATCTGGTGCTGCAGATGCTGGGAAGACTTAGGAGACTCCTCTTCCTTGACTCTGATTTCGGGGGAACCATTTATTGGGGCTGCTTCCCCTTAATTCTGTAATTATTTTTATTTATGCCTTCCTCACCTTTTGGCGATCAAACTTTTCTTTACTTTTGTCGGCATATATGTTTAGACTTTTAGTGACGCATTTTGCGAAAAACACCGAGAAAAGTACTTGTAGTGGCTCATTTCGTGAAATGCACCGGGAAAATCACTTTCAGCGGCGCATGTCATGAAAAGTGGTGATCGGCACTTCTGTCCATATAACATTTTATAAGGTGTCATGCATATTGTAACCTGATAACTGTTGTTGTAAGAGAACTCTATTAAGAGTAGTGACTAGCGCCACGATCCTGAGACGTCTAATGCACACACCCTCAGCATATCTTCTAAAATTTGAATGGTACGTTCTGACTGACCATCAATGTGAGGGTGAAATGCCGTACTTAGCTTTAACTTATTGCCCATAGCATGTTGTAGGCTTTCCCAGAACTTCGAGGTAAAAATCGATCCTCTATCAGAGACTATCGTCTTTGGGACTCCATGTAATCTTACTATCTCTGCCACATAAAACTCTGCATACTGCTCAGAGTTATAAACTGTTCTTACTGGCAAGAAGTAAGAAAATTTTGTGAATCTATCTACTATAACCCAACCAAAGTTATGATGCTTGGTGGTCCTTGGTAATCCTGTCACGAATTCCATCTCTATATCTTCTCATTTCCATTCGGGAATCTCTAACGATTGTAATGTTACAGTGGGTCTCTGATGTTCGACCTTAACTTGTTGGCATGTAAGACATTTTGCAACAAACTCTGCTATGTCTTTCTTCATTCCCGGCCACCAGTACATTATCTTAATATCGTTGTACATCTTGGTCGATCCCAGATGAAGTGAATATAGAGTTTTGTGCGCTTCTCGCATGATACTTTCTCTTGATACGTCCTGATTCGGCACACACACTCAGTTTTTATATCGTAGCATACCTTCCTTTGTTATAAAAAAAAAAATCAACATTTTCTGAGCTTTGTATTGCTACCTTTTTCTTAAGAAGAAACTCGTCCTCTTGTTGTTTCTCCTTAATTTCCTCCATAAGTTTTGACTTGATTGTGAGATCAGCTAATTGTCTCGTTATCAGCTTGATTTAGGATTTCTTAATATCATCTTGTAAGGTTGTGCAATTCCCTTAAGCATCGATATGCTACCATAACTCTATCTACTAAGCGCGTCTGCCACGACATTAGCCTTTCTCGGATGATACAAAATCTCACAATCATAGTCCTTAACTAGCTCTAGCCACTTTCGTTGCCTCATGTTAAGCTCATTTTGTGTAATGAAGTATTTTAAACTCTTGTCGTCTATATAGATCTTGCACTTTTCTCCGTACAGATAATGCCTCCAAATCTTTAAAGCGAAGACCACTGCTGCCAACTCCAAGTCATGGGTCGGGTACCTTTGTTCGTACTCCTTTAGCTGTCTCGAGGCGTATGCGACCACCTTTCCGTCTTGCATCAAAACGCACCCAAGTCCTTGTTTTTACGCGTCGCAATATACTACATACTTGCCCTTGTCATCTGGGATGCATAGAACTAGGGTTGTTATGAGATTGTCCTTTAGCGTTTGGAAGCTTTCTTCGCACTTTTTCGTCCATACAAATCTCTGTTGCTTCCTTGTCAAATTTGTTAAGGGCATAGCTTGGAGAACCCTTCAAAAAATCATCTGTAGTATCCCGATAAGCCCAAAAAACTTCTTACTTCGGTGGCGCTCTTAGGCTTGGGTCAGTCTTTCACAGTTTCTTTCATGGTTGAGTTTACTTCTACATCATTCTTGGATACGATGTGTCCTAAAAATGCCACCTTCTCTAGCCAGAATTCACATTTCTTAAACTTGGCATAGAATTGGTGTTTCTTGAGCCTTTTTAACGTCAGTCGCAGGTTTCCTTCATGTTCGGCTTCTGTCTTTGAGTAGATTAGTATGTCGTCAATGAATACCACCACGAAATTACCCAAGTAATCCTTAAATACCCGATTCATAAGGTCCATGAACGCGGCTGATGCATTTATCAATCTAAATAACATTACTAAGAACTCGTAATGTCCATATCGAGTCCTGAAGATATCTTTGGGATATCCTCCTCTCGTACTCTTAGTTGGTGATATCCTGACCATAGATCTATCTCTGAGAACACTGTGGATCCTTGCAATTGATCAAAAAGATTGTCTATTTGACGCAAAGGATACTTGATCTTGACCATCACTTTGTTTAGCTCTCGATAATCAATGCACATCCTCATGCTCCCATCATTCTTCTTGAAAAACCCCCATGGCGAAAAGCTTGGTCTAATGAAACCCTTGTCTAAAAGCTCTTGCAGTTGTATCTTTAATTCCTTAAGCACCATCGATGCCATCCTATATGGAGTTTTTGATATTGGTGTCATTTTTGGTGCCAACTCTATTTCGAACTCGATCTCCCTACTCGTAGGTAATCTCGGTAGATCTTCTGGAAATACCTCGAGAAATTTGCATACTATGTGCACATTCTTTTATTCGAGTTGCGTCTCTCATGACTTGTCTACTATGCTGGCTAGAAACGTCTGGCAACCACTACTGATTAAACGTTGAGCTTTGAGAGTTGAGACTATCGTATGTGAGTTCTAGAAATTACTCCTTTGTGAGTGAAGTTCTCGCCATCTTCCGTTTGAAAATTTATCGGCTTACCTCTTATAGTCAATTTTTGCCCCGTATTTTGCTAATCAATCCATTCCTAATATCATATCATAGTCCTTAAGATCTAGCTCGATCAAATCTACTGGTAATTCTCTTCCTTTGATTCTAACTACAATGCTACGCACCCCTCTACTATATATATAGCTTTCTTTCCCCAGAGGGTAATTCTGTGACAAACTTATCTCTAAAATGTTCACATGGCTTATCTAAGCTATCAATCATATTCATAGAGACAAAGGAATGCGTCGCTCCTGAATCGAATAAAACATTGAATTGCTTGCCAGAGATTATAATCTGACCTGATACTACTATATTGCTAGTTGAACTTACATAATCTCATTCAGCATCCTCGTTGAAAAAATTCTTATTCTTTTTTGTCCAATGATACTCCTTCCATTCATCAATCAGGTTCGAGTTTAACTAATAAAGAAAATGATAATGTTAGAGAACTTATAAATTCATACAACTTAACTAAGTTAATATTTTCACTTACTTTTTCGTGACGAGTGGCCGCTAATGATTTCGTGCCTTGTGTTGTAGAGTACTTCATTTGGTCTCGGTTTATTTTGTTCTTCGCTGAGCACGCAATAAACTCCGGACTGTTGAAAAACTCACAAATTTGTGTCCACTCAACGCCGTTGACATCTTTGGGTGGATTCTTTAGGATCTCGTCCCAATCATCTAGTCCTTTGTAGAACTTTTTGAAGTGGGCGTGCCGCTTACTTTTCCTATCTCGGTATCTCTCAGCCATCTTAACATCGATACTGTCAATGAGGGTGGTATAATATGGTTGCCCATCTATTTGATAGATGTGCTACAATAAAGAAAAAATATATTAATCGTGCTTGAATTATAATACAATTATTATTAAAGTTCTAAAAAATTTACCTTTTCTTTACTAATGACATTGTCCTTATACCGTTTTGGGACACTCGTCCAATCCTTGTAATATCCTAGAACCGATGATGTGACTTGGGTGCCCAAAAGACGTACAAAAGCAGCATGTTCCGTTAACACCAACCTTGTATGTGACAGGGTCAACCACTATGGGAAGTGGATGTCCAGATTCCCTACCGACGAGGATGTACCGAGAACCTTATACCGAAAACTTATTCTTGGTAGAAGTTGTACCGAGAATATTCGATCTTCTACTAATGACTTTTGTTCTCGGTATAGACCCTGTTTTTTGTAGTGCTACACAATTAATTAGTACATGAATCAAAGACAAAAAAATGCATTGATCGAAACAGGACATGAATGAATATACAAGGCTCAAGAACACACGATTTTTGTTTAATCTTTAACAGAATCACATCAACTAAATGAACACACATATATATATGGCCTCCATCAATATCTCATGATCACAAAGGTAAAATACAACTTATATTATATAAATGACTTCCTCGCTATATCATCAACCATATCGATAATATATATATATATATATATATATATATATATCTCATCATATCCTTCTCGGAATTTCCATCAATATAGTAAGTTTCTCTCCCTTTTCTCCTCCTTTCATATTTTAATAATATATCCTGTCATTTTGATGGTGCATTAATATTTCATTTATAACTCTCAAAGATGCTATTTTGTTCAAATTTTGCATTGGAGGGGTTCTTTTTTGTTTTTCTTGGCCTAATTGGTAAGTTGGTGAACAAAGAAAATTAATAAATTTATATATAAAAAGTGTGTAGATAACAGATTTTTTTTTGTTTTAACGGTTTTTATTTTTTTCTGTTAATTTTATCAGAATATTCTTATATTTAATGATAGATTTAAAATAAAATTTAATTAAACTTAAACTTAATATTATATTAAACATGTAATATATAATCTTCGGTCGTCACTGACAAATTCAAAAACAAACAAACATAAACTTAAACAAAAATAATTGATGCATATATACTACTGTATATACTATGACTTTTTCTATTATTATTTTATTTCTATTATTAATTTTTTTAAAATATTATTGTATTTTATATATATGTCATGTAGTTATGTAAATATATATATTTATGTCAACATTGTGTTTAGATGTTATATATGTAGAGATTATTCATATAGATATTTATATATATATTATAAAACTATAATTCATGAACCAATTTTTATTAAAATTATAAACAATATTTATAACTTTGAAACTAAGCAAATGTGTATTGTACGTTACTTTTACTTAGTATATATATATATAGGCTTAATTTTCTCATTTTATTACTCAGCCTAGGGTTAGCCATGGCATGCAATATCTAAGGTTTTGTTGTTAGCTTTTTTATGATTGAATACATAATATTGTATATGATAATATATTGTAACATGCTTATCAAATATTGAATCTCCAAAAAGGAAACAACCAGATATAATGTAGATTGGATGCCATTGGCCAACCATAGGCTTAGCTGGAATTCATGATATAAAAAAAAATTGTTAAAAAAAATGAAGACATCTATGATCAAATAGCATATAAATTAAAAAACAGCACATATTTAGAAATTGAAAAAAAAAATGATTAGCTCTAGTTGATATCTTTTTTCACCATTACAAAAAAAAAAAAAAACACTCCCCATTACAAATCTCAAACAAATCAATATTAATTAGGAGGAGGCATTGGCTTTATGTTTATGTTTTCATTCAATTCTTCTATTAAAAACTAATAATTACTTATATTTTATTTGAATTATATGCATATTAAAAACTAACAAAAAAAATTGACATTTATTTTCCCTCGACAAAAACTCTTCAATTATTACTATTTCTCGTTTTGAAAACATGCATTTCAAAAGTATTCTAATCCACAACCGAATGAATAGCTTTTAAAAACTATCTCCCCAATAAATCTAACCACTATAACGTATACTATAGATACTCCTATATA
Organism: Humulus lupulus; assembly: GCF_963169125.1. NCBI lineage: Eukaryota > Viridiplantae > Streptophyta > Magnoliopsida > Rosales > Cannabaceae > Humulus > Humulus lupulus. The sequence continues at coordinate 2,919,798 of NC_084794.1, read as the reverse complement.
TATTTATATATATATCACTTACATTTCTAATACTAGTAGTACTATAACTATAGAGAAAATGAAGATTTCAATTTCCTTCCTGTTTTGTTTCATTTTGATGCCTTTGATGGCATATGGATTTGACTTGAGTTGTATGGAACATTTCATGCTTTACCAACCGTGTGTTTTTCAGGTACTCAATATGAAATTTTGGGGGACTCCAATCAGCCACAACTGTTGTGATAGAATTTTTAATTTCGCCAGGAGCGGTTGCCCTCCTCCTCTTCCTTACAACTTGTTCCTCCAAGGTCAGAATCAATGCATTAAGCTTTCAACTCCGCCGCCTCCTCCTCCTCCTCCCTGTGTCAAGAGTACTAACGTACCTCGGGACACGAACAAATGTGATGTAATGCCATGTTTCAAAGAGCTTTTGAACTTCTACACCAAAAGATGTCCAAAGATTAGCTCCGATTGTTGTGAGTATATTCCCAAGCTTTTAGACAAATGTCCTGATCAGAAGAATAAGTTAACGCTCAAAGGCTTTGAGTATTGTAAAAACCCTAAGAACCATACCAATAATGCTCCAACTTCACCATAGCTGGTATGGACTAGTACTTAGTGGTAATGTTACTTTATGTTATAATGTCTTTCAATAATTGGCCTTAATGGTATCTAGTTTGTGTTATTAATTAGGCTTTGTTTCTCAATTATATTAGGGTTTACTTCTGTGGGTTTCTTGCTTGTGTACTCTTTCATTACTTCTCAACTAGTATTGTTTATCTATCGACCCTATCACTTTTGATTAATTAATTGTTTTTAAATTTTTTTTTACTAGATATTATTTTAACAGACATAAATATTATATCGATCAATTGAATCGAGAAGAAATAAACTGAAACTAAAACAACACCAAACATAATAGACAGATTTTTAAATGCTTGTACTAGTAAAAAAAATTATTTTGAAATAATACATTAACAATTTAAAAAAAAATTGTCAGATATGAAAAATGTTGTCACGTTTTGTAATTTCAAATAGTCTTAAATTATTTGTCCAAGATAATAAATATATTTAAATTAAAGTTATAAAATTGTTTTAGTTTTTCCGATTGTCACAACATTCATAGATAACTCTACCGATGTTTAATATAGGTTAGCTAATTGTTGAATGAAACTTAACTCTTTGAATACACAAGTCAAAATGACAAGTGCTTAAGAATATCCAACTTCCTAATATTCTTGGTAAGAATATCAAATCACGCTCTGTCATTGGGCATCTATTATTTTCATCATTTATTATCATCACCCACATTTTGAAGTACATATATAAATATATATATGTATATATTGACGTTCAAGATTCACTTTCCATCATAATAAATAGCTCAACTAGTTTTTACTTTGCTTCTTGAATCTCAGAAGGCAAAGATATCAGATGAAACACGTACTAGTTAATGAAAACATCTTGCAGCATGGTACCATTTAATGAAGTAAACCCCAAGTGCTACAACTTTAACACGATGATCTCCCCCATGTTTGATGTACTCTTGTGCATGAAGGAGTATTCCTCAAGCCTCATTTCTTAAGAAAATCAAATACTTGGTCAAAAAAACGTAAAAGAAGCATTATTTCAAAATATGTACTAGGAAAAATCCACCATTTAATTAAAATAAACCAAAAACATAAAATAAAAATCCTTAGGCCCGACCCCAAGTTCGTTGCATCCTAACATGTATGCCCACTGTCGCAGCTCTTCAACTCATTGTTGTATAACAACTGCTTTGTCTTTACCTGCAGATAGAGTAACATGAGCTAACGCTCAACAAGAAGAGTTATGTTGGACACAAACCCAAAACCTTAACATAAACAATAAAACATAATATAAACCAATACAGTCATGTTTCACATATGCATTAAGAACAACAAGTTCATTTCATAACATCAATATATCACATAACAATTATGTTCCTTAGAGTTACTGCACACCCAAGTTAGACAGCATGCACATCATACATAAGCATGCAATATTTATCATAATCAACATGACATAATATACATAATTACACAATCATAAAACATGTCAAATCTTAACCAAGTATGTCAGGCGTACACCCTACATGTAGGTGTCCACTCTTGTTACCTTAAGTCCAGCAGCGATCACAAACATGTTCCTTCAAGTTTCTTTACCAAGCCCTAAGCCAATAACATAGAAATATATACTCTTAGAGACTTATTGTAACGCCTGGTTACTCCAAGGCCGTTACTGTGAGCTTTGAACCGTGCTTAACTCGCTAATCGAGTCATTTGATTATAAACGTGCATCAGAGTGTTGTTAATAGGCTAAGGTGAAAAATCTCAATCAAAAGGAAATGATATATTTTATTTAAAACATAAAAATGTACATAGGCCCATAAAAGCATTTACAAGTTATTTATAATCCAAAATGGTCATTACAGTGTAAAAATTACAACCAGCCGACCTAAGCAACAAAAATAGGGTTAACCCCTAGTTCCTCTGAGAAACACCTTGGCTGTGGTGGTCAAGCAGCCGCATATGTACACATCGCCACCTAAGCTCTCCACTCAAGGCTGGGTGAGCTTTTATTTCCCTTTACCTGCACCACATAGCACCCGTGAGCTAAGGCTCAGCAAAAAAACTCATTACTGCGTGTATGCAATATCAATGATGATTATGATAATCATACTAGGCTTATAGCCCTAAACAGATGAGTGAATATCACTTCAAGATTCTAGTAACCATGCTGGGGCTTGTAGCCCTAATCAGACAATATCAAGATTCTAATAATCATGATAGGGTGTGTAGCCCTAATCAGATGAGTGACTATGGAGTCACAAACTTGAATCAGATGAGTGACTGATGAGTGAATCACTAACTTGGGCTCCGCACCCTTAGCCATGTGACGATACAGTCACCTGAGCCTTCTGGCCCTGGCTCTAAGTAACTAGCCATTAGACTAGATAAGCGCTTTTGTTTTCATCGAACTTAAGGTCGGTCAAGCATTTCATGCTTATGACGATAATGTTTATGTCGATTAGATCTAATCTTTTTGGCTTGCATTAAACACGCTTATATCGTTCTTGAATCATAAGCCAATACCATACGACCAGTGCTCAATACTACTGCCGAACTTGACTAATAAGTCACAGCTTCACAGTCAATACTGATATCATTGTCGATTCCTGACTCATAGGTCAGTGTCATTCACAGATAAGAAAGATTGCTAAGCATTTAATATGCAATCAATGTCCACATATATAACACTCAACATGCCTCATTAATAACCATGCATGTTACATACTGGGTGCAGTTTTCTTACCCTTTAGAACGAGAAATAATAAAAGAACGACCCTTGAGAACGATCGATCATTTGATTCCTTAGCAGTCACCTAGTCATAACCAAATATAACCTCCATCAATCAAAATGAGCAATAAAAGGTTCTTGACCTAAACCTCACTCCTGGGACCTTGAATTGTACCCAAACGGTTAGTAGATTCGATCTCGAGCCTTAGGAATTGAAACCCCGAGCCAAAAACACTCAAAAGTGCCCAAAATAGGAACCTGGAAGAACAGGGTAGTGTTGTAGCGCTGCCCCCTAGCGCCATCGCGCTACAGATAGGGAAGCTTTGCCCTGGCTAGCGCTGTAGCGCCTTCCTCTAGGTGTTGTAGCGCTGGGACCAGGCTAATCTGCCCTGGTTTTTCCCTCCTTCGATTTCTCCACTTTCAACCTTCAAGAACTGATGCCAAACTTCATTCAAACTCCTAAATGAACACAAATACCAACTCTACAAGTCCTAGGCATCATAACCCAATCAATCTTTGCCAAAAACTCTCATCAATTCTCATTATCCAAATCAAAATCCCAACTGAACATCAAAAGGAAAATAGAGCATAAACCAAAGTTTCTATGGTTAAAAACTTACCTCAAGCTCAGTATGGAACCTTCTTCAATGGTGGAACACAACCCTAGACCCTCAAGGTTTGCTTCCCTAGCTTGATTCCTCAAATGGGGCTAAAAAATTCAAAGAGAAAAGGAAGAGAAATGATGAATGGGAGAAGAAAGGAAGATACTTTGTTTTCTTAAGCTTCTACAACTTTCTATGGCTGATATAATCCTTAGGTTAAAAGACAAAAATACCCCTAGGCTTAAATAAAACCCTTAACAGCCACCAAGGGCAAAATCGTCATTTCCCGCCTATCTCGCTAATTATAATTAACGCTCTCCAATTCCCAGTATTTCCAATATTCTCAAATGCTAACAAATCATATCCCATTACCCTTTAATTCCCAGTAATGTTTTAATCACCAAATTACCCCGAAACTCACCCCGAGCCCCGAAATCAACCCCGTTATGACCAAACCACTAAATTGCATTAAAAGATCGTCTCATGCCAAATAGCTCGAACAAATCCACATAATAATGTGGCCTCATTCATAATTCACCAACATGCATTCAAATATACAATTATGCCCTCAACGGGCCAAATTACCAAAATACCCTTATAATGAAATGTGGACCCACATGCATGCATTTATCATCATATAATAATATAATTCACATAAATATACACATAATCACTTAATGACATAATAAATCAATTATGGCCCTCCCGACCTACTAATCCAACCATTAAACTTCATTAGGGATTTTGGGGCATTACAACTATCCCCTCCTTACAGAAATTTCGCCTTCGAAATTTACCTGAACAGCTCGGGATACTGATTCTGCATATCTGACTCCAGCTCCCAGGTCGCTTCCTCGACCTTGCTGTTCCTCCATAATACCTTAACCAAAGGTATCGTCTTATTCCTGAGGACCTTGTCCTTTCTGTCAAGTATCTGGACTGGCTGTTCCTCATAGGAGAGATCTGCCTCAAACTCCAGATCTTCGTAACTCAAAACATGAGTCACATCAAATACATACCTCTGAAGAGTTGAAATATGAAATATGTTATGCACGGCCGACAATGCCGATGGTAAGGCCAACCTGTAAGTCACCTGACCAATCATCTCTAAGATCTCAAATGGACCTACAAATCTAGGGTTCAGCTTTCCCTTCTTCCCAAATCTTCTCACCCCTTTCCACGGCGAAACTCTAAGGAAAACATAGTCTCCCACTTGGAACTCCACGTTCCTGCGCTTGGGATTTGCATAACTTTTCTGCCTACTCTGAGAAGCGAGCATCTGAGCCCTAATCTTCTCAATGGCCTCACTGGTCCTCTAAACTGCCTCAGGACCCAAGTATCTCATTTCTCCTGTCTCATCCCAATGAATGGGAGATTTGCATTTCCTACCATACATCATCTCATAAGGTGTCACCCCAATGGTAGACTGATAACTGTTATTGTAGGAAAACTCTATCAAAGGTAGATACTTACTCCAGGATCCACCAAAGTCCAGCACACATGCTCGCAGCATGTCTTCTAAAATCTGGATCGTCCTCTCAGATTGTCCATTCGTCTGAAGATGATAAGCAATACTGAACTTTAATTGTGTCCCTGTGGCCTTCTGTAAACTCCCCCAGAACTTGGAAGTGAATGTGGGGTCTCGATCTGACACGATCGACCTCAGTGATCCATAGAGGCGCACGATCTCTCTCATATAGAGATATGCATACTGGTCAACTATATAAGTAGTCCTCACTAGTAAGAAGTGAGCTGACTTGGTGTAGCAATCCACAATAACCCCACCAGTCCTGGGTAACCCCACCACGAAATTCATCGTGATGTCCTCCCATTTCCACTCTAGGATGTCCAGAGGCTGCAATAACCCTGTTGGCCTCTAATGTTCAGCCTTGACCTGTTGACATGCCAATCACTTAGCCACATATTCCACTACATCCATCTTCATCCCATGCCACCAATACAGTGATCTCACATCCTGGTACATCTTCGTGGTGCCTAGATGCAAAGAATAAGGAGTAGTATGAGATTCAACCAGAATCTCCCGTCTCAAAGCAGTGTCTAACATAACACATATCCGACCCTTGTATCTCAACGAGCCCAAATCAGACACTGTATAATCTCTGGATACTTCAGCCAAAACATCTTCTCTAATCTTGATCAGTTGTGGATCACCCAACTGGCCCTCGTTTATTCTCTCTAATAGCGTAGACTGTAGCATAATATTGGCCAACTGGCCCACCAGCAACTCTATACCAGCTCTAGTCATATCCTCTGCTAATTCTCTGGGTATCAGCCTCGCACTATAAATCTGTCCTAGACCCTTCCGGCTTAAAGCATCAGCTACCACGTTGGCCTTTCCTGGATGGTACAAGATCTCACAGTCATAGTCTTTTACTAACTCCAGCCAACGCCTTTGTCTCATATTCAAATCTTTTTGTGTGAAGAAGTACTTCAGGCTCTTGTGGTCAGTGTAGTTCTCACACTTCTCCCCATAAAGGTAATGCCTCCATACCTTTAAATCGAAGACCATAACCGCCAACTCTAAATCATGAGTGGGATAACTTTGTTCATACTCCTACAACTGACGTGAGGCATAAACAATCATCTTCCCTGACTGCATCATAACACATCCCAAACCTTGATGTGAGGCATCACAGTAAATCACAAACTTCTTCTGATATGTTGGAAGAATCAGAACTAGAGATGTAATCAATCTCTATTTCAGTTCCTGGAAGCTGTTCTCACACCTATCTGACCACACAAATTTCTGATTCTTGCGTATCAGCTCAGTCAATGAAGTAGCAATTTTAGAGAACCCTTCCACGAAACGTCTATAATAACCTGTCAAACCAAGGAAACTTCTCACCTCTCAAGCATTCTTTGGCCTTGGCCAATCTCTAATTGCCTCAATCTTGGCTAGATCTACTTTAATCCCCTCCTTACTGACAATGTGCCCAAGGAAAGATACCTGAGATAACCAAAACTCACATTTCTTGAATTTTGCAAACAATTTGTGCTCGCTCAATCTCTGTAGAACCAACCTTAGATGTTGCTCATGTTCTGACTCTGATTGAGAATAAACCAGAATATCATTGATGAAGACGATCACAAACTGGTCTAGATAATCCTTGAACACTCTGTTCATTAAAATCATTAAGCGGCTGGGCGTTAGTCAATCCAAAAGACATGACTAAAAACTCATAATGCCCATATCTAGTGCGAAAAGCAGTCTTTGGTATGTCTCCCTCCTTGACCCTCAACTGATGATAACCAGAAGGAAGGTCTATCTTTGAGAATACACTTTTCCCTTGCAACTGATCAAACAAATCATCTATCCTTGGCAGAGGATACTTGTTCTTAATTTTTAACTTATTCAGTTCTCTGTAATCAATACACATCCTCATAGAACCATCATTCTTCTTCACAAACAGAACTGGCGCACCCCAAGGTGAGAAACTAGGTCTGATAAAACCCAAATCTAACAGCTCTTGCAACTGTACTTTCGATTCTTTTAACTCAACTGGGGCCATTCTGTAAGGTGCTCTAGACACTGGGTCTGTCCATGGTGCCAGTTCTATCACAAACTCAATCTCTCTGTGCGGTGGTAATCCTGGTAAATCTTCGGGGAACACATCCAAAAACTCACAGACTAGTCTAGTCTCTTCTGGTCTTACTGGCATGACCAGAGTGGTGTCAACTACACTGGCTAAGAATCCAATGCAACCTCCTTGCAATAGATCTCTAGCCCTCAAAACATATATCATAGCTATATGGGGTCCATGCACAATACCAACAAACACAAAAGGATCCTTACCTTCAGGCTCAACGGTGACCATCTTCCTTCTGCAATCTATGGTTGCGACATACTTCACTAACCAATCCATACCCAGAATCATGTCAAAGTCAATCATAACTAACTCTATCAAATCTACTGACAACTCTCTGCCCTCCACTGTCGCTGGCAAAGATCTGACCCATATTCTAGATACTACTAACTCCCTAGTGGGTAATAAGGTCCTAAACCCCACAGCATAATAACCACATGGTCTACACAGTTTATCAATAATTCTACTAGCAACAAAAGAATGTGTAGCACCAGAATCAATCAAAACAGTATAAGGGCTCCAGCACTATGAAGCTAGCCTATAACTACTGAGGGTAAAGCCGACTAGACCCGATCATTCGTGTTCTGTCATTTTCGGGGTCAATCAAGTTTTCAGGTTTTCAAGTCCATATGTGCACCCTACTAGCCAGGCACTCAATAAATGAGGGCTACGAGATAGTTTGCAAAACCAAATTTAACATGTGTCAAAACGTTGTTGAAAGTCAAATCAAAATATATACAAAATAAAATTCGTCATTGGATGTAGGTCTATTTTTTGGTAGAACCACAAAATCTACCAAACAAATACATACATAATAATCAAAAGGCATAAATAACTTAACTATTTAGTGAATGCAACTAGACTGCTTGAATACAAACTCAAATAACTCATGCATTCATGAATATCAAACTTTCTAATCTTCTTGGTTTGAATATTATAGGAGACAGCAGATTTATATTTAGGTTTCATCAACAACTCTTCATGGTTCCAAAAATTTATGGGACATAACACATCAATCCATGCCATTGGCCCAATTGTAAGATGCTTCCTCCAATAAGTGCCACCATTTTTATGATCTTCATTTACTAACACCCACATTTCAAAACTTGCTGAAGCGGTTTCTCTTTCCATGATAAACAACACAATTGATTCTTCCTTCCACACTGTGAGTGTTCTTGGTTTGTACTTTGCTTCTTTAGTCTCAACTGGCAGTGTTAACATACCAAATTTCTCATCACAAATATCAAACGACAAAAGTACGGATTGTCCTACCCTATTGATCCAATAACAAACAAATTTGCAATACACCCAGTGTGATAAAGTAACATTACTACATCATGATTATCTAGACTATTTATCTCAGTATTGATAATCTCTCTCCAAGTTCCAATATTTGTACTCTTTATAGTACAAACCCTAGCTCCAGATGTTGAATTTTCTTCGTATCGAAAAATATTGACAAATTTGTAAAGATTTGCTCTATGATCGTAACCAAATCCATTTGCCATAATCTTAGTATGAGGCTGAGGGTGTGTGTGAAAAATCTTGAATTGTCGTAGGGTTGGATTGCAAAAAACAATTTTAGTATGGTGGATGAAATCTGGAAAACAAATGCCATTACAATAAAAGCCTCTAAAATTGTTATATCGAAACACTCTGAGATCGTCTGGTATATTAATTGAATGTTTCACAACACAAGGAATAGAGTCACTACTGTCCTCCTCATCATCATCTTCATCATCATTTTTCCAAGAGACAAGGAGAAGTGGTGATGGTGAGTCTCGTTGTTTATAAGAAGGGTGCAAAAATAATGATGTGATGATACTAGAGTTTGAAGTGGTACTATTGGAATGGTGACGATGAAAGTGGTAACTTACAAACGTGTCATTAGTTATGATATCGTGCCAAAATTTACACACAATTTTGGATTGTATTAGAGACTCATGGGGCAATCTCAATAGGATTTGCAGTAGTATGTCTTCTGGTAGATATGATAAGTAGTGATCTGCAACTTCAATGAAAAAAAAAATTCAACACAATCTTCACACGAATTCAATAAACAGAGTCATATACAGTACTTGCAGAAAAATAATAATACTAACCTGTTGTACCACTGGCCATTGTTTTCATATATATGAAAAGTATGACTGTGCGAGTAGAGAGAAGAACTATCCATGTGTATTTGTATCTCAGCCACATGTATATATAATGGTGAATTTTAAATTTGAATTAGGCTAGTAATAAATTTAGAATTTATTTAAATTTAAATTTTTATTTAGATTTAAAAAAAATTCATCAATATAGTAAATTTTCTTGTGAATATTAATCTGTATTTGGGTTTGAATCTAAAAATTTTATTTCATTTATTTGAGTTTTTTGTATTAATTAAAATAAATTCATAATTATAGATTTTTAGATGAATTTTTATATTTGAAATTGTATTGATTTTATATACATTCGAAATTATATTTAAAGTTTTATATTTCTTCTATATAATAAGTGTGTATATAAGGAAATTTTTTTGTTTTAACGATTTGTTATTTTTAATATTAACTTTAATGGAATATTTTTATATTTAACTGTAGTTTATAAATACCTTAAATAAAATAAAATAAATAATTTAAAAAATTAAAATAAGATAGTTTTGAGATATTTTATAATGATAATTATTTTAAAATAATAAATAATTAAACAAATTAAAATAAGATATTTTTTAAATAGTTTACAATGATAATTATTTAAAAATAATAAATAATTAAACAAATTAAAATGGGATGTTTTTGAGATATTTTACAATGATAATTATTTAAAAATAATAAAATTATATGTTTTATAACTTAAATAAAATTTAATTAAACTTAAAGTCACTTATTAGAATAATATCATATTAAACATATAATATAATATACTGTCAATTAGCAACAAATTATTTTTTTTTAGACTAGCAAGAAACTTAAATTTAAAATCCACTTATAATATTTAATATTACATCAAACATATAATATATAATCTCTTGTTGTCACTCCCAAATTCAAAATCTAGAACAAACATAAACTTAAACAAAAATAAATAAATTATATAATTAAAATAGGATATTTATTAAAAATTTATATGACATTAATATAAATTTAATAAAAATAATTAATAAATTCTATAAATTAAACTAAGCAAACGTGCAACGTTACTTGTATCTAGTACCACAAAAAATCTTAGTTTTAGTCACAATAAATTTTGTGACTAAAAACAAAAAATTTGTGACTAAAGAAAAATTATCTTACTTATGTCATCACTAAAAAATATGTGGCTAAAAGTATTAGTCACAAAAATCACAATTTGTTATCACTAAATGTAATTTTAGTCACAACAAACTTTATCACTAAAAATAATAGGTTGTGACTAAAACTACATTAGTGACAACTTGTGATTAAGTATGACTTTTTAGTCACAAGTAAATTTTTATTGTTACTAAAAGTGGCATTTAGTCACACATAGGGATGGCAAAAAATCCTGATGGATCAGGGCGGGTCGGAGCCCCGACCCAACGGGGAGCCCCTGATCCGAATATAACCGGGGCAATAACGGGGCGGGTCGAGATCCAACCCGACCCACTAGCAATTGAAGTGGGTCGGATCACGACCCGATCCGGCTGTTGTTTTTTTTTTTTTTGTAATAAAGAATTTTTTTTAAAAAAATAATTACTACCACTATTTAGGATGATCAACGATCCAAATATATATATAAATAAGTCAAAGTATATTTAAGAGAGATAGAGGAGAAAATTGATGTTTTGCTTTGAAGTATATAAATTTTCTTTTATTTTAGTATGCAAGACCATTTATAAAAAAATTTAAGCAGCTCATTTATGTCTAGTATGAGAGATTTTTTTGCCATTTATTTTTATATTGTAACATATTTTAAAAAATTAGTCTTTCTTTTATTAAAGAAAACGAAAAAAAACAAAAACAAAAAAATCTTACCGGGTCGGGTCTGACCCGACCCACATCGAATGCCTTAACAGGGTGGGTCAGGTCGGGGCATAAGCTTAGCGGGTTAGGATGGATCTTTAGCAGGGCGGGGCCGACTCGCCCCATTTACATCCCTACACAAAATATATGTTAAAGTTGTCACTAAAAGTTACATTTATTTGTAGTTATAAATAATATTTAATCAACTTTTAAAAATTTTGTTTAAATATATAAATACTATTTCAAAAAAAAGTACTGTGGAGATTAAACATTAAAAACAAGCACATTAACAAAACTAACAATACACATACAATTTATATATGATATTTTTTGTGCCGATATACAATTTATAACTAACATAGGGAATATTGTTTTTTCGGTTGCATATATTCTTTAAAATATCAAGAAAATTTTGTTCAACACATTTTCTCACTCTCTTTCGCATTCATTTATCTAACTAAATACTATTATTTAATTGTTTATATTATTGTAAGTCAAGCAGTCTAATTAATATTCTATATTTATTTGTTTACATTTTATACAGGAAAAATTGAACAAAAATTTGAAATATAAGGTGAGATTTGTATTTTCTCTTAATCAGAGTGTCAGTGTGATGATTTTTCTAAGTCTTGGCAATGGCAATGCATTAAATTCATGGGCCCAAAAAAATGGGTCAGGCTGTGTTGTGTGGCCCAAAATTTCACCTTCTCACAACTTTATAGGTGAAAGTTTTGACTTGTGTAGGTGGCTCACTAAATACTATTTATTGCACTCAAATTCAGACTATTTTGATTTTATTGAAGACTCGTATAGGTAAGGATAGCATGTGTACTAGTACATCTTTTGGTACGATAAGCCATCCCCATCTGCAACTTCAATTGAAAAAAAAAAAAAAAAAACTCAATTTTTCAAACTTTCCCATAATTTCACGCAATCATTCAATGAATGAAGGCACCCATGTAGCACTGGCCAATGCCATGGTTTTCAAATATCACAAATATGAAAACTTGTATTAACGTGTCAATTTTTCATTTGTTGGGCTGAGGGTCTGTGCTAAATTGGACCACTTACTAGATGGACGATATCTTGTACCCTAATTAATGTGTGTACCTAACATTTTCAATAATTTAATTATGTCTTCAACGAGGTGCTGACGAGCACATTGAACTATTAGATTCTTTATAGTTCAAGCACAACGATGCAATTATGAGGGGTGTGCTCTACTACTGAGTTTGTAGCCCGTTGTGCGGGCCTCCCGTTGGGGCCCACTATGCCAAAAGCGAGAGAATTATTATCCCTCTCTTTCCTTTTTTACACTCCCATGTTGCCATACAGAAAATAGTCTGTGACTTATTAAGATTATAAATTTATTTTTTTATAGTCAAAATAAACTGAGTTATATTTGAATTTATTTTATTAGTCGAAATAGGGTATGGAATGATTTTGACTATCGATTTATTAGTAAAAAATATTCTCCTACATTTGAATTGTCAAAAACCACTACAAAAAATTAGTCTTTCTCGAGGGATCGGGCCCACCGAGAACCCAATCTCAGTGGGCAAATTAAGGAGCACTGAGATAGGGAGCAATTTGAGGGCTAATGAGACTATCTTGACAAGTCGGGCCCGCCGAGATTGATCCAATCTCGATGGTCCTTCTATGGCCCGCCGAGATAGGGTTCAATCTCGATGGTTTTGGCCCGCCGAGAATAGGTGTGAGTGTTTTTTTCTCGGCAGCTTCGTTCGGCCCGTCGAGATAAGGCATTGTAGGGGGAATAATAATTGTAGTTTTTTTCTTTTTTCTCTTGCTATATTTCATTGATTATATCATGTATTTACAGCAGATAAACATAATATAGAATATATATATATGATAATATGTTATCTAAATATTACTCGAAAACTCAAAAAAAATCTATAGATCTATGTTGTAAATATATGTTGCAATTTAGTAGCTATTAGCCTAGCTATAAACACTAGTCTAGCTAATTAATAAACTCTAACTGAAAGTCTAGTCTAGCATGCACTGTCTACTCTAACTAAATACAATAGTCATGTTGACATATACTCAATGAAGTAGCCCACTCATTCCTCACGCACAATGTTGATCTCATCCATTGTATATATGGTTTTTCCATGACACCACAAAATAAAAGTCAATTTCAAACTATATATTAGTAGTGTCTTGATAATTGAAAGTCTATGCTAAGTATTTACATGCTTCAAAAGATATTCTTTTGGATCTTTCTCCAAAGTTAAATCTTTTATTAGCAGCATGACATAAAAACCGCAAACGGTATCATTATGTTGTCGAGGACTCTGCATATATATATTATACAATTTATTACATTAATTAATAAATTATAAAAAAATAAATCAAATGAAATAAGTTTCACAATTGAAATCATACTTGAACTAGAAACCAAGTGATGCCCCTAATCTTCCTTCTCGGATTATATAAAACATTGTGGATTCCAAATGCACTAAAAATTAAATGAATTTTTAATTAAATGATGCACTTAAAAATCCAAGTACAAAGTTGAAATGAATCTAACATTTTGACTATATTCACAGCATCTTCTCTTGGATCGCTACCAGTTGGATCAAAAAAATATACATCCTGGCTGGATGCATAAATGACTAGCAACATCCAGTGTCGTCTATAAAAACAATGTCAGGAATTATTTATTAATAATTAAAAAGAATAAATTATAAACAGCTACCAATAACATTGTTCTTTTATCTGCTAATGTTAAACGATTGGAAGACTAGCTACTAGAAACACTGTAGTAATATATTAAGTACTTACTTAATGTAAGGTTGCCCCACCGATGTGTTCTCCAACACATTTATGTGTGCCAAATTGATTTCTTCGTTACTTATGAATGTAGGAATTCCAACACCAACTCCCTTGCTAGACTCATTATTTTGATCGTGTTGTGGTTTTGGGATACCAATTGCCTCAACATTACTAATATATTCAGAACAAAACTCAACAGCTTCTTCTACGATGTAACATTCAACTATACAACTTTTTGCTCTACTACGATTTCGTACATATTCCTTTAATATTTTCATGTATCTCTCAAATACATACATCCACTTCATATACACTGGCCCACCTAACTCAACTTCCCTAACTAAATGCATAGTTAAGTGAAGCATTATATCAACAAAAAAAAAAAATGGAGGGAAAATTTTCTCGAGCAAACATAATGTAAACTCAATTTTCTTTTGTAATGGCTTTAGAGGAACTGTGCTATAAAATAGACCACACTAGACAGACGACTTGTACCCTAATAATAATAATAATGTGTGTGCCTAACATTTTACATATTTTAGTTAAACCTTGTACCCTTGGGATATATATATATAGTACATATTCACACATTGTTATAATCAATTCATTATAACCAATAAGTGTCCGGAGACTTAAGAAATAAACTATCATCTCTCTCTAAGAAATGGCAGCCACTTCATTGGTCTCAACAATCTCAAGAAGGTATGTTCCAAATTAAGACTAAAGTCGATTAAACTTCATATATAGTTGTTACTGTTTATATATCCCAAATGACTCGTATATATATATGTATATATATATATAGGTTGGAAGGTAAGGTAGCTTTGATCACCGGAGGAGCCAGTGGGATAGGCCGAAGAACTGCCGAAATCTTCGCCCAACATGGAGCCAAATTAGTCATAGCCGATGTCCAAGACGAGCTTGGCCACTCCGTATCCCAATCTATATCATCATCAGGTGCCAAAAACGACGTCACTTATGTCCACTGCGACGTAACAGACGAAAACCAAGTCAAAGCTGCGGTGGAAAAAGCCGTAAAATCGTTCGGAAAGTTAGACATAATGTTCAACAACGCCGCCACAACTGGCGACAGCAAACTCCGACTCGTCGACAGCGACAAGGACGATTTTGAGCGCATCTTGCGAGTGAACATCACAGGCGTCTTTCTCGGCATCAAACACGCTGCCCAAGCCATGATCTCTGGCGGCAGCATCATATCGACAGCTAGTATTAGCGCGAGCTTGGGCGGCACAAGCTCGTACGCCTACACTTGCTCGAAAAGTGCAGTGTTGGGGCTGACGAGGAACGCCGCTGTGGAGTTGGGACAGTTTGGAATAAGAGTCAACTGTGTGTCGCCGTTCGCAGTTGCAACGCCGATGGTCAAGGAGTTCACTGGGCTTGGTGAGGAGGAGGTTGAGAGTTTGTCCGACGAGATGGCTAACTTAAAGCATGTGACGCTTAAGGCAGATGATATTGCAAGTGCAGCTCTATTTTTGGCTAGTGACGATGGTCGATACGTGAGTGGACATAACCTGGTCGTTGATGGAGGTTTCACTATTGTTAATCCTTATAGTTCAATGATTCAACCTAAAATTTAATCACTCTGAAATCATTACTATTATTAATTATATATGTTATGCTTATGTGATGATTCAATAAATATATATAAACGCTTTTCAATGTTGTTTGAAAATTGTATTATTTATGCATAACTTATTATATTATAATTTTTTTATATATAACGTTATGTTTTAAATATAAAAGCTTCAAGTGGAAGTAAGCCATCTTGAACTGAATCTCTCTAAATTGGTTGTTTTTTAGTTTATTTTGATTTATCTAGATACACATGTTTAGCTTAATTAATTCATTATTGACCAAAAATGCAGTCAATAATGTAATGGATTATTGCATTTGTGATATTGTAAAGTTTATAAAAATACCTATGATTTAAAAACATACTAAAAATACATAATTTGAAGAAAAAAAATAATTACAATGGCATGATATATACACGTGATGTCTGATATATGCACGTTTACCTTGCGTGATTGACTTTATAAAAGGTCATAGCCTCCAACTCCAGCTCGTACAACGAGCTGGATGCTTCCCTCGACCTGTGGTCCTCAGAGCCCAGGCTCAGTCCTTAAGCAATCTTGGCGAACCCTTAGGTTACCTCGAGCTAAGGAGGTAGGATCTTATGACGGCAGCTCCGGTCTTGGGGATGTCCACGTGGTAGTCATGATTAGGCCGTATCTCAGCTCGCTAATCAGCCCGTGGGAAAATCAAGGCATACATCTGCCCCCCAAGCCTCTGCTCGTGGTACACGACGTCGTGTAGGGCCACAGTAGGGGCTTTTAGGCTTCCCCATGAACTCTTCATATTCCACATTCTACGCAAGCGCCGAATACGTGGAACATCGTGGTTGGTGACGGTACGTCTGCCGAGAACCGCATTTCATGGCCTAGCCTACGCCCAGCCGTCATTTCGCCTTTCGAGTGGAGGGCCTTGGATCCCACATCTGGGCAATCCAACGGCCCTCTTCACGTGACCCTTCACGCATATAAAAAAGGGGTGCCCACCTTACGCACGGGCCACCCGTTCATTTGAATTTTTTCAGAAATTTTCTTCTTCTCTCTTCATCTTCAAGAGAAAAAACCCTCTTCTTCCCGACCGCCATTCCTAACGCTCAAGAAGTTCAGGCGCAAAGACTCCTTCGAAGCCTTGGAACCAACTGCTCCGACGAAGCCCCAACCCAGGCGATACCTTCATCCACTTCCCAGCCAAACACTCTGTAAGTCTCCTGACTGTGCATGTTTTGAAATTATTTTTTGCTGTAGCTTAGGTAAATATTTACTGTAGCCGCATGCAAGGGTTTGCTAGGTTTTGTGGGAATGAAGGGTGAAAACCTTTTAAACTTTCCTTCCAAGGAAAATTCTATCCCGACCCTCCTGACACACGAATTCCGAGTAATTGGGGATTTGTTGGGAGCACAGGCGCGTGTTCTTAGAACCGCGTGGTCTCACTCTCCACGGGCTGGGCTTACCTCAGCTCGTGTCAAAGAAACACATTCAGATTCTCTTCCACCTTAGGTCGCCTTTTTCTAAAATTTCTTCTTTTTGTTCACTAGGCGACCAGATGGGACCCAAGAAGAATGCTCCCAAGAAGCCTGTAGGAAGCTCGTCCTCCCTTCAAGACAAAGGAAAGGAGGTGATGGCCGAATCCCCGATCCCCAACTTCAGGCGAGCGGTGGAACAGGAGCTTGAGGTGGCCCCTGACGCATTCTTTGAGGCGGAGAGGATCGTCTCAAAGATTACCGACCAGGCGAAGGTCAACAAAATATTCCTCTCCCATAACATCGGGCTGGGGAGAGCATCCGTGATTGCCCAACCTCCCTTAGAAGGCGAGCGGAGCTGCGCGCCGCTTGACGAGGCATTCTCGGCCTGGAGCGACGAGCATTTTAAGGCGGGGGCCTTCCTCCCGTTGGATCAGTTTTTCGCTGACTTCCTCAATTACGTGAGGTTGGCCCCATTCCAGCTCCCCCCCAACTCTTATCGGCTGTTGGCGAGGTTAAGATATTTATTCTTGAAACAGGAGTGGGAGGTCCCCACTCCTGCAGATATTTTGTACTTTTTCTGCCTCAAGGCCAGCCCGGAGCAGCGGGGGCGAGGCGACGGGTTTTATTACTTAACCCGGTTCCCCAACACGGCTGCGGTCATCGAGCTGCCTAGCCACCCCAACGACTTCAAAGATCAATTCTTTATGTCGACGGGGTTCCGAAACTGTGAGCTCCACTACTTCAATCGTCCTCGTAAGTGCTTTTCAACCTTAGCTCGTAAGTTAAGTACCATTTATCTCCTCCTGTATCCCTTTCTGACTTAGATTTATTCTGCAGCTATCTTCGCAAGGACAGAGAAATCTGTGACCCTCGGGGCCTAATACGAGACATTGGCGGGCTTGCCCCCCAATGAAAAGGATTATTGTGTGCTCGTGGCAGACGAGACGATGGTGGCCTGTAAGCCGATCTTCCCAAATCAGACTCTGAACCTAAGGAGGACCCGGGCGCTTCCCCCAACTCGCGATTCTAGGCCCACCATCGTGGAGGGGGTCGCGGGGGACGAAGATGAGGAGGACGAGGAGGAAGAGACTCCCCTCGTGAGGAACAGGAAGCGGGCGTTGGAGGTCGCCCAGAGAACGGACGAGGAGAGGATCCGGTCCGGAGCAGCGCGGGTCCTTCTGGCCAAGGTAACCCTTATATGTTTAGGAATTTAGATAGGGTCATTGCCGACCCTCGGTTAGCTAGGTTCAATCCCAGACAGACCATCCAACGTCACCGAAGTGATCCGGACCTGGATACAACCCTGCTTCACTGTGTCGACCAGCTCGTGCTGGATTAACAAGATAGCCGCCCTAGGTGTAATGCCCCAAATTTCCAAATAAGGTTTAGGACCTTGATTAGGAGGCCAGGAGGGCCATAATTGATTTAATATGTTATAAAATGAATATATGCATGTTAATGTGAATTATATTATTATATGATGATAAATGCATGCGTATGGGAGTATTTAAAATGATAAGGGCATTTTGGTAATTTGGCCTGCTGAGGGCATATTTGTAAATTGGGTGCATATTGTAATATGTGAATGAGATTTCATTATTATGGAGATATATTCGAGCTATTCGACATGAGATGGTCATATATAATGGATTAGCGGTTTTGTCATAACGGGGTCAATTTCGGGGTAATAGAAATGTTTATTTGGTGATAGATTGGGAATATTTGAGATCAGGGTGAAATTCTGGAAGTTTTGACTATAGTGTCCCCGGGGGTGTTTTCGGGACCCCGAGCACTAGGTTTTATTTGAGGTTACTTATGCTTGAAGTAGCCTGACTGATAAGAACGTACGTTATAAACCTCTCGTTCTCTCTCAAAGACGGTCCGTTTTACCGTTTGAGCGTTTTCAAAGATATCTTGAGTTCTAGGAGTCGGAATCAAGCGAGGGTCGAGGCATAGCGATCCTAGGAAAGAATAGAAGCTTCTTAGCCGAAGGATTTGACAGAAAACAACCCAATCAAAGGTAATTGAAGTTTAAGTTTTGAGTTATTTCGATTTTCTAAGCTTTGAATTGATTTTGGTGAATCGTTGAGTTTTCGGTTTGTTTGAACCTTGGGTTTTGAGGGTTTTGAGGTATTGGGAAGCTTGGGAACTTTTTTTTGATGATTGGGGAATGTTTGGGTGTGTTTTTGGGGACTTTGAAGTGTTGGAAACACGTTGGAGAATGATTCTGGGTTGGGCGCCGCGGCCCTGTTCTTGGGCGCCGCGGCCCTAGCTCGAGTTAGCAGGTGGCCCTTCTGTTTCGTTGGGCGCCGCGGCCCTTGTGTGGGGCGCCGCGGCACTTGCCTCTGGAAATTCTGGGGGCCGCGGCCCAAGGTTCTAGGGTCGCAGCCCTTGCCCTATTTTCACCCCGTTTGCTCGTTTTGACCCCGGGAACTTAGCTATGGGCCTCGGGAGTGTCCCTACTACTTGGATTAGTTTGGATTGATCTCTTGGGGGCTAGATATTGGTGTGGAACCTTTGATTATCACGTTATTGATGGTGTTCCATATTTGGTTATGATTAGGTGACCGCTAAGGGCTTAAAGGTTGATCGTTCTCAAGGGTCGTTCTTTTAATCGTTCTAACTCGACATTGAGGTAAGAAAACTGCACCCTGTGTATATGAGACATGCATGGTTATTATGATGAATGTTGGTTGATTAATGAGTACGTCATGCGTGGTTATTATTGATGAATGTCGGTTTATTATTATGTATGACATGCATGGCTATTCTTGATGCATGTTGGTTGGTTATTATACGTGACATGCATGGCTGTTATTGATGCATGTTAGATTGCTGGATTTATTGCATATGATGCATGAGAAACATGTGTTTGGGACATGCTTTATATACTGAGTATGATACTGTTCAGAGCTTGAGTCTCTGTGTTTATGCATGGCCCTAATAGCACTACTATCTGTTTGGTAAGCATGCTAAATACCTCGTTTATGGATGTGGAACATGTGATATGTGATTGGTGGCATGTCTTACTAGTGAAAGACACTGACTAGTCAGGGACCGACTCTAGAGTCGAGAATTATGCATTGAATGGCTCTATGGCATTAATGCCAGACCGACCCTAAGGTCGAAGAACTTATAAGCGCTTGCCTGGTCTACGACCAGATGACTATAGCCAAGGTATATGACCCCGGTGACCGTTTGTCACATGGCTAAGGGACGTTTTCCATAGTTTCGACTCTAGAGTCGTGAGGAAGGTTATGTTGGTGACTAATCACCTTGCACCTGTCCTAAACAAGCTTAAATCGAGAATCATGCATTGAATGGCTCTATGGCATTAATGCCAGACCGACCCTAAGGTCGAAGAACTTATAAGCGCTTGCCTGGTCTATGACCAGATGTTTATGGCCAAGGTATATGACCCCGGTGACTGTTTGTCACATGGCCAAGGGACGCTGTCCATAGCACGACTTTAGAGTCGGGAGGAAGGTTATGTTGGTGAACATTCACCTTGCACCTGTCCTAATCAAACTTATGAAAGGATTACTTATCAGTTGAGCCCTGGTGACCCTATCGTCACATGGCTAGAAGGAGCGATGCTCATTATTGTGACTTTTGGCTATTGTCACCTATTTGCTTGGACTGATAGTCCTGAATGGTTATTATGATCGTTGTTGATATTATATCATGCTTTATTGTGTTTTCTTGCTGGGCTTCGGCTCACGGGTGCTACGTGGTGCAGGTAAAGGCAAGAGGAAGCTGGACCATCCTTGAGTTGGAGAGCTTAGGTGATGACGTGTACATATGCAGCTGCTCGTCCGCCACGGCCGAGGATTAAAGTGGAACTAGGGTTGAACCCTGTTTTGCCGCTTAGAACGGCCTGTTGTAAATGTTTTCTGTAATAGACTCTGAAACTTTATTTTCGGGATCCCAATGTATATATTAAACGTTTTAGTGAAACGTTACATCCTAACCAAATTTTTAATCCCTAAACCGCTAATCATACTTAGTTTCACGATTTTGGCCAAATGACTCGATTAGCGAGTTTAGCACTGTTTACAAGGCACACCGTAACGGTCCCTGGAGTTTGGGGCGTTACACTAGGGGTACTGTAGTCGTAGATAACACCCTAGCATTTAGGTTGATCCTATTCGAGGAGTATGGGACCAACCTTCGGTCATGGCCATCACTCTGGAGGGGTGCTGTAGCTCCAGGACTTAGGCAATATGTAGAAGAATCTAGCCTGGAACCGGAGTCGGATCCAGAACTTGCGCCAGCTCGGGAAATAATCGACTTAGATTCTCCCGCAGGAGCTCCAGGGCCGATGGTCGTAACCATAGGTTCTTCTTCTAGCTCGGGGGGTAGGATCCCTTTTAGTATATATATATACTTGAATTTCTCCTTTTCCCCCTTTGTTTTTAAATGGCTGCTAACTTGTGTACTAACCATATCTTTGTTTTGACAGAAGAGATGTCTCAGCCCGGAGGGAGTCTGCAAGCTGCGTTCACTGGGGGGAATCCCTCAGCCGGGGCCTCTGGCCCCAAAATGAAGAAGCCCCGGACTTTCAAGAAAACCGTCGGGACCCCGACCAAGTCTCTTGCAAAGGAGAAAGAGCAGCCCCCTGCCGCTCAGGTCGTGGGAACTGTTCCTCCTGCTGCAGGGGGGAGCAGCCTGCCCCCACCCCCTCCGCGAGCTCCAGCCCTCGTCCGGGACACAGAGGCGGAGCTCGGGACTTCGGCAATTTCAACCTCCGAGGTGCGCATCCCGGTTGACCCCCAGGACCTGGAGAAGATTCCCGAGGCCTTCCGGGGGACGGTGTATGAATCGGCGAACTACGCCGTCAGCCACATCTACAAGTTCAATGAGAAGGAGCTCAGGGCCATCGAAACCAGGAGCCAGGTGGGCGTGCTGGAGTCTTCACTGGGCATGGCCCTAACGGTAAGCTAACCTCAACCTTTTATGGTTTTTGATTATTACACCTTGCCCTGTTTTTCCTTTCTCCCTTCTCTTTTTTTTTTCTAAGGCATGTGCCTCTCCATTTTTGCAGAGCGTCGTTGCCCTTCACCGGAGCATCGCCAGGACCAAGGCTCAGCTTGAGGAGATGAGGAGCGAGCACCAGGCAGTTGTGGCCAACCACCAGACCACCTTGCAGGCGGCTAAGGACGCCCTGGCGGCCGCGCAGGCCGAGCTGAAAGAGGCCCGTCCCAAGCTACAAGAGCTCGAGACCACCAAAGCCGCCATCGCTGCCTCGCGGGCCGACCTAGACACTGCGAAGGCCGAGGCCAAGGCCGCCCTGGAGGCCGAGCAGGCAACTTCAGGCATCGCCATGGAGGACATGTTCTACCATTGCTGGGCCTATAATCAGGACGCCGACTTCTCCTTCTTGGCAGCGGACGTCTGGGGGCCCTTGCTGGAGAAGTTCAAAGCTCGCCTCGAGAAAGAAGCACCTTCTGAGGCCGGGGAAGTCTCCGGCGCAGCTGAGTAGGGCGAGACGGTGACCTCCAAGGGGCCAACTGGTGGAACCAAGGGCCTTTCCATTCTTATATTTTTTTTGTTGCAACTTTTGCATGAGGTGTTCCCACCTCGAGACAATTAATTTTTACCTTTGAATTGATTAACTCCCTTTTGCCTCTACACATTTCAGTTACAATTTTTTCAAAAACTTAGTTCGTGTTAACTTTTATCAATATCTCATGCTCTTTAGGAAGAACGACAATCAATAGATTTAAATCAACTTCTAAGTTTTTTGACCTGGTCATATCCAGGATCTTAATTTTGAAAACTTAGTTCGTGTTAATTTTTATCAATATCTCGTGCTCTTTAGGAAGAACAACGATCAATAGATTTAAATCAACTTCTAAGTTTTTTGACCTGGTCATATCCAGGAACTTAATTTGAAAACTTAGTTCGTGCTAATTTTTATCAATATCTCGTGCTCTTTAGGAAGAACAACGATCAATAGATTTAAATCAACTTCTAAGTTTTTTGACCTGGTTGTATCCAGGAACTTAATTTGAAAACTTAGTTCGTGTTAACTTTTATCAATATCTCGTGCTTTTTAAGAAAATCAATAATTAATCGATTTAAGTCAACTTCTAAGATTTATGAGGAAACCTGGTTAAATCTTGGATAGGACTTAGTTCGCGTTGATCCTTATCAATATCTCGTGTTTTTTAAGAAAAACAACGATCAATTGATATGAATCAACTTCTAAGTCATTAAGGCGACCTGGTTATATCCAGGTACCATATGCCCCCCAAGTAACTGGGAAAGGGTCTTTCGTGGTTACTTTAGATTACACTTGAAAACATGTACAAACATAAACAAAAAGTTAATTCTCATTGCTTAATACATAAAAAATGGCCTTTCAGGCCTTACAAGTGAATCATTGATAATATCTCTTCAAATGGATGGCGTTCCAAGTTCGTGGGACTGCCCCTCCATCTAGCCGAGCTAATTTATAAGTTCCTTCTCTAATGACCTCGATGACTTGATATGGCCCTTTCCAGTTCGGTCCCAAGACTCCATCTTTGGGATCCTTTCAGGCCAAGAAAACTCTTCTGAGGACCAGGTCGCCAACGCTAAAGGCGCGATTCTTGACTTTTGAGTTGAAATAGTGAGTGATCTTCTGCTGATAATGGGCGAGATGGAGTTGCGAGTCCTCTCGTCTTTCATCAATCAAGTCTAAAGAAATGCAAAGAAGCTCGTGGTTGCGATCCTGGTCATATGACTGGACCCTATGCGAAAGCACCTTAATCTCCACAGGGAGGACGGCCTCACTCCCAAAGGTCAGGGAAAAATGAGTATGACCCGTAGGAGTCCGATGCGAGGTGCGGTATGCCCAGAGAACCTGGGGGAGCTGTTCTGGTCAGACCCCCTTCGCTTCGTCTAATCTCTTCTTGAGGCTCGCCTTTAACATCTTGTTGACAGCCTCGACCTGGTCGTTCGCCTGAGGATAGGCCACGGAGGATAAACTTTTCACAATTCCGTACGTTTCACAAAACTCGGTGAACAGGTCGATGTCGAACTGAGTCCCATTGTCGGAAACAATCTTCTTGGGCAGCCCGAATCGGTAGATAATGTTCTTAACCACGAAGTCAAGGACTTTTTTGGAAGTTATCATTGCCAAAGGTTCTGCCTCAGCCCACTTCGTAAAGTTGTCGATGGCCACCAGGGCGTAACGGACCCCGTCTTTTCCAGCAGGGAGGGTGCCAACCAAGTCGATCCCCCAAACTGCAAACGGCCATGGGGAAGAGATCATTTTCAGCTCGACTGGGGGAGCTCGGGCAACTGTGGCGAATCGCTGGCACTTGTCACACTTCTTCACGTATGAGATCGAGTCTTTCGACAGAGTAGGCCAGTAATATCCTTGCCTCAGGATCTTTAAGGCCAAGCTTTGCCCCCCAATGTGATCTCCGCAAAAACCCTCATGCACTTCATGCAGGATGGTCTTTGCTTCGCTTAGAAGAACACATCGTAGGAGGGGTAGGGAGTGCCCACGTCGGTATAACACCCCGTCTACTATCGTATACCTGGGAGCTTGATACAGCACTCGTTGTGCATCATTACTTCCTTCAGGTAGCTTTCCCTCGGTGAGATACTCAAGGATGGGGGTCATCCAGGTCGGCCTGGCGTCGATCATCTCGACCTCCGTCCTGACTTCTTCTATACTTGGTTTCTCCAAGAATTCTACTGGCACTAACCCCAAGGTCTCCGTTTCCCCGGAGGTGGCGAGCTTGGCGAGAGCGTCGGTGTTAGTGTTCTGCTCCCGAGGTATCTGCTCGATCGAGCCTCGCCCAAACGCGGACAGCTCAACCTTTACCCTTGCTAGATAGGCAGTCATCTTGGGTCCCCGTGCTTGATATTCGCCCAGAACCTGGTTTACCACGAGCTGGGAATCACTGAAGCACTGGACGGAGGTTGCCTTCAGCTCCTGGGCTATCCTGAGCCCGGCCAACAAAGCTTCGTATTCGGCCTCGTTGTTGGAGGCCTTGAATCCGAACCTCAACGCCGAGTGGAATCTATGTCCTTCAGGGGATATCAAAATGATTCCAGCCCCGGAGCCGTTCTCGTTGGATGAACCATCCACGAATATCCTCCACGATGCCTAGGCTAAGGCGACCTGGGGTGAGTCTTCTGCAGGATCCTCCGGGAACCCTGTGCACTCGGCTACAAAATCGGCCAGGGCCTGACTCTTTATAGCAGTTCGCGGAGTGTACAGAATCTTGAACTGGCTGAGTTCAATTGCCCACTTTAACAAGCGCCCCGATGCTTCAGGTTTTTGCAAAACCTGCCTTAAAGGTTGATCGGTCATGACGTGTATTGAGTGGGACTGGAAGTACGGCCTGAGCTTTCGCGAGGCCGTGATAAGGTAGAACGCCAATTTCTCCATCAACGGGTACCGGGATTCAGCTCCGAGAAGTCTCTTGCTAATGTAGTAGACTGGCTTCTGAGTCTGGTCTTCTTCCCGGACCAATACGGCACTGGATGCATCTTCCATGACGGCCAGGTAGAGAAAAAGAGGCTCTCCTGCTTTTGGTTTGGATAGTACGAGTGGCTCGGCCAGATGTGCCTTCAGGTCGAGGAAAGCACTTTCGCACTCTTCTGTCCACTCGAACTTCTTATTTCCTCGGAGCAGGTTGTAGAATGGCAAACACTTATCGGTGGACTTTGAAATAAACCGATTGAGGGCTACCACCCTTCCTGTCAGACCTTGGACATCTTTGCGCGACCTGGGTGAGGGAAGCTCGAGCAATGATCTGATCTTGTCGGGGTTTGCCTCGATTCCTCGGGTATTGACGATGAAACCCAGGAATTTTCCCGATGCGACTCCAAAAGTGCACTTCTGTGGATTTAGCCTCATGCCATACTCCCGTAGTATTTTGAAGCATTCCTCCAGGTCGGAAACATGGTTATCGGCAGCCTTTGACTTGACCAACATGTCATCGATGTACACTTCCATGTTTTTTCCGATCTGGTCTGCGAACATTCTATTCACTAACCTTTGATACGTAGCTCTGGCGTTCTTTAGACCGAAGGGCATGACCTTGTAACAATAAACATTAGTCGGGGTCATGAAACTGGTGTGCTCCTGGTCCACCGGATTCATGGCGATCTGATTGTAACCTAAGTACACGTCCATAAAGGACATAAGCTCGTTCCCCGCCGTGGCATCCACCAACTGGTCAATCCTCGGCAATGGAAAACAATTCTTGGGGCATGCTTTATTCAGGTCGGAAAAGTCGATGCAGGTCCGCCATTTCCCGTTGGGCTTCGGGACCAGCACGGGGTTGGCGACCCAAATTGGAAACTTGGCTTCACGGATAAAGCCGCATTTTTTTAGTCGGGCTACTTCTTCCTCTAAGGCTTCAGCCCGGGTTGTTCCTAGGCATCTCTGCTTCTGGGACTTTGCAGGAACGCTTTTATCCAGATGAAGTGTGTGCATGATGACACTCGGGCTGATTCCCACCATATCCTCATGTGACCACGCGAACACATCTAGGTTATCCCGCAGAAATCTGATCAGCTCCGCCTTCCTCTCGCTGCAGAGGTTTTTTCCGAGCTTGACCATCCGTGATGGGTTCTGCGGATCAATGTTTATTTCCTCGAGCTCCTCAATAGCTTGGAGCTTGGATCTGTCCTCGCCTATTCGGGGGTCAATATCCTCACTTAAGACGATATTTTCCCCTCCAGCGCTTTGAGGTTTTTCAATCTCAGGACCATCCAAGGGGTCCCGAGATTCCTCTTCACCACTTTGGATGGCCATCGCCAGCTGCCCGAGTTTTGATTTTCCCTTCATGGAAATGCTGTAGCATTCCTTGGCAACGAGTTGATCGCCACGGACAGTGCATATTCCCATGGAGGTAGGAAACTTCATCGCGAGGTGGCAAATGGACGTGGCGACCTCAAAGGCTATGAGCGTGGGCCATCCCAAAATTGCATTGTACGCAGCGGAGCAGTCGATGACCACGAACTCGAGGAGTTTGGAGACTGTCCGAGATCCTTCCCCCAGGGTGATCACCAGCTCGATAGTCCCTATAGTCGCTGATCCTTCTCCCGAAAAACCATATAGCATCATGGAGGTCGCCTTCAGCTCGGCGACAGTCAAGCCCATCTTCTCTAATGTGAACCGGAATAGGAGGTTCACCGAGCTCCCATTGTCGATCAGCACCCTCCTAACCCTCTGATTAGCAAGCTGAACTGCTACGACCAGAGGGTCATTGTGCGGGAACTGGACATGGCCCGCATCTTCTTCTGTAAAAATGATCGGTTGCTTCTCCAATCGTTGTTGCTTTGGCAGGCGCTGCTCCGGGATGAACTCTTCTCCATTGTGCGCCTTAAGTTCGTTCACGTACCTCTTCTAGGCACCCCTACTCGTGCCAGCCATATGAGGACCTCCAGAGATGGTGGATATCTCCCCTCCTATCACGAGAGGAGGGACGTCCTAATCTACCCGAGACTCGGGCTGACTGGCCAGGACTTCCGGAGCAGGTCGACTTGCTGGAACCCTGTTCCGCGCGTACTGAGCCAAGGGGCCGGCTCGGATGAGAGTCTCGATCTCATCTTTCAAATGCCTACAATCATCAGTATTGTGGCCAACATCGTTGTGAAAACGGCAAAACTTGGAGGTGTCTCTCTTCCCCTTTTGGTGCTTCAATGGCTCCGGCCTCTTCCAGGGGAGACGAGTAGAGTTAGCTAGGAAGATATTCTCCCTAAACTGGGTGAGCTCTGTATAAGTCGCGTAGACGGGCTTGAACTTGTCTACAGATTTATTCTTCTTTGGGTCGTGCTAGCTGTTTCCGCCATTCCCCTTTCTTTTGCCTCCACCGAGCTGGTTGTTCTGTGTGACATTTTGGGGCGCTACCACGACCTTCGTCCCCACTCCAGTGGGCTGATCAGGGACCTGGCTGGTTCCTGCAGCTGAGGCTTCGACCTCCTCCAAGTTGATCCATTCCTGGGCCCTGTTGAGGAATTCGTTAACCGAGCTGACTCCCTTTCTTTGTATATCTTTCCAGATTTCTCCTCCGATGAGGATTCCAGTTCTCATGGCCATGAGCTTGGAGCTATCATCCGCGTCTCTGGCCCGAGCAGCGACGTTCGCAAATCTGCTCAGGTAGGCCTTCAGAGTTTCGCCGGGCTGCTGCCTCACGTTAGCCAGAGAATCGGCCTGGACGCGGGCAGCCTGGGAGGCTCGGAATGCCCTTTTGAAGTCAGTCGAGAAAGTTTTCCAGGAGATGATTGACTGTCTTTTGCCTTGCTTGAACCACTGCTTGGCTGGTCCAGTTAGTGTGGAAGGAAAGATTAAACACCTCAGCTCGGGGCCAATGTTGTGGGCCATCATCAGGGTGTTGAACATCCCCAGATGATCCGACGGATTTCCGTCTCCATTGAACTTAGACAGGTGCAGCATACGGAAACCAGGTGGGTAAGCCGTTGCTGCTATGCTGGGGGCGAAGAGCTCCATCTCGTCCCCTGAATCATATTCATCTTTTTCTTTCTCCGACAGGAGCTTCCTCATCAGCTCCTCCATCTGGGCCAGGCGCTCGAGGGTTTGGTCCTGATGTCCTTGGTTATTCCGGGGCTGTTCAACAACTCCGGATCCATTGTACATATTTGGTGGGTTATTGCCCCTCCTATCTTGAGATAGGTTATTTGGGGCATTCCCTCCATTACGTACTTCGGACAGGGCCCCCCCTGACCGAGCATGGTTGTCTCCTCCTGTTGGCTCCCCTCTATGAGAGTTAAGGTGATCTCGTAGGTCGCCCCCTTAGGTGGCTTGTGGACTTTGTGCCGAGCTCAAACGCTGACTCAGGTCTCCGCCAGAAAGGTCACTCCGGCGACTGCCGATCCAGTAGCTCCTGTTAGATAGGCTTGGAGTCTGCCTTTGGTGGTGGGGATCTGGACTTTCCCTTGGCGCCCTGCTACGTCGGGAAGGTCTGGCTGATGGCGGGTTCCTCCTGCTACTTCCATAGGCTGGAACATCTCGGACGGGCCGAGGAGGAGATGGATATCTGATTGGCGACGGAGGATGCCTGACCGGAGAGGCAATCCTAGTTCCGTCAGGACGGATCAAATTAGGTGGGGGCCTTTCAGCCCTGCCAACCTGCGGGTCCCGCGCCTGGCGATCTGGACGAGGCACAGTATGGCTATTAGGGACGGGCTGACGCTGCGAGCCCTCCCCGGACCTCCTTCTGGAATTTCCCCGAGCTCTTCTGGGCGCGCTCGAGGCTGGTTGGGAGCTAGGAGTTGAAGTTCTGACCGAACGGTTGTACTGCTGTTGTTCGGCTCTAGGCATTTCTCTGAAGTTTGCCTCTCGACGGTGCGACGAGGGAGTGGAGTTGGCTGTCGGAAGTCTGTCCGAGCGGCTATGCCTGGACCGATTACCCCAACGAGACTTAGGAGCCTCACCTTGCCTTTCTCCGACGTTAACGTCGGTTGTGAGAGGGGGTAGTCGGGCTAGCACATCCTTGATCTGCTGATTAGCTATCGCTAGCTGGCTCCTCAGCTGAGCATTCTCCATTTCCACCGCAATGTAATAACATGGGTTTGGATTAGGTGGCCGGGGCGCCGAACTTCCAGTGTCATCTTGGCCCGCCGGCTGTTTGCCTGGCCGCTGTTGGACTTCAGGAATTTGTTCACCAGGGATGGCAATAAGATGAGCCTCCTGCCCATCTCGTTACCGTGCCTGGATCGAGTAGTCGCCATAGTTGGATGTTTGCGACAGCACTAATCGAACTTGCTCTCAACGAAAGTACCAAACTGTTGACGCGGTTCTTCGCCAACAGGTAATTAAGAAAAGAAGATAAAGGAATTAGTGCTTAGGCTGAACCGAAATAGATGGATGATCTTAGAAATGAAATGGTGACTCAAAATACGTTTTTTAAGTGGTTCAAATGTTAAAATCATTCTACTCCACCAGTCAGTATTATTGCTATATACTGGGTATTTAATTACAGGGTATTTCTTACAATATAGAATCCAACCTCTTATAACTCCCAGGGTCCCCATATTTATAGGAGAAGGCACCTGAGAGTTGGTAAGAAGGTCATCCCGTGACCTTCTTACCTATCATGTCAACTCTGTGACATTCATGATTAATTCCTAAATCTGACACATAAGTGTGGTCAAATCAATAGGTAAGGGGATAATGGGCCGCACGGCCCAAACCAGTCGTGGGTGTCTGAATACGCACGTTCCTGTTGCGTGTCTGAGAAGTCAGGGGTATATCAGACACGTGATGTCTGATATATGCACGTTTACCTTGCGTGATTGACTTTATAAAAGGTCATAGCCTCCAACTCCAGCTCGTACAATGAGCTGAATGCTTCCCTCGACCTGTGGTCCTCAGAGCCCAGGCTCAGTCCTTAAGCAATCTTGGCGAACCCTTAGGTTACCTCGAGCTAAGGAGGTAGGATCTTATGACGGCAGCTCCGGTCTTGGGGATGTCCACGTGGTAGTCATGATTAGGCCGTATCTCAGCTCACTAATCAGCCCATGGGAAAATCAGGGCGTACATATATATATACATAATATACTAGATAAAAACAATATTCAATGCACGTTTGCTTAATTTTAAAGTTGAATTCGACATAAATAACAAAATATTATATATTATATGTTTCATATAATATTAAGTTTAATAATTTTAATTAAATTTTATTTAAGATAAAATATATGATTTTATTATTTTTAAATAATTAATATTGTAAAATATCTCAAAAATATTATATTTAAATTTATTTAATTTTATTTAAATTTTAGTCATATTTACAATATATTATTAAATATAAAAATATTCTGTTAAATATAAAAATATTGTGATAAAACTAAAGAAAAAATAAAAAACCGAGTAGTATCTTCAAATATGATCTCATGTTTCGTTAAAGAGAGTTGTTACGAGAGAGAAAGGAAAGAATACTGTATGACTTTAATAATTTGAAGTCAGAATAAATTATTTGTAATTATCTAAAGTAAGTTTTATATGTATACATAGATCTTTATGACACAAATGATTTTGGAAAAAAATATAATATGAATATTTTAAATGTAAATTATATATAATTTTATAAAATAATATATATAATTTTATAAAATAATCATTCTATTATGAAAAGTTATGCATATCAACAAAAATATATCATCAAATAAAAAATATATTTTGAAAAATATTTTAATAATTACTAATGTATCCATATTTATAGTTATTTTTATTAAACCATCTAAGTTACAAACACAAGATGAGTAACTCACAAAAAAAAAGTATCCCAGTGAATCTCATTTTGTTTGTAACTGTGAATTATTTTCGGTGCGATTTTTTTTATGAATGTGTATATTATAACTAATTAGAAGACTTTATAAATTTTTAGAAAATTTTGAATAATCTACTGTTACAAAAACAATGTTTAAATATATTATTTTTTACACGTGTAACAAAAAAAAAATAGTCACGTGTTGTTTTCGGTACCATAAATTATTTAAAATTTTATGAAAATTTACACGATATTTTAAATAACTACACTACACACGGTTTAAGCAAAAATTTACAATCAAGTCCGATTAATTTTTTTGTTGAAGAGTAGTAAAGGAAGGATTAACAATAACCATACCTCCATCAACAACAAGGTTATGTCCACTCACATACCGACCCTCATCACTACCCAAAAACAGAGCTGCATTAGCAATATCATCTGCCTTAAGCCTCACATGCTTCAAGTTAGCAATCTCACCGGACATACTCTCAATCTCCTCCTCGCTAAACCCAGTAAACTCCTTAGCCATCGGCGTCGCAACCACGAACGGCGACACACAGTTGACTCTTATTCCAAACTGTCCCAACTCCACAGCAGCATTCATAGTCAGCCCCAACACTGCACTCTTCGAGCAAGTGTAGGCGTACGAGCCTGTGCCGCCCAAGCTCGCACTAACACTAGCTGTCGATATGATGCTGCCGCCAACAATACTGTCATTGTTGGCAGAGATCATGGCTTGGGCAGCGTGTTTGATGCCGAGAAAGACGCCTGTGACGTTCACTCGCAACACGCGCTCGAAATCGTCCTTGTCGCTCTCCACGAGTCGGAATTTGCTGTCGCCAATTATGCCGGCGTTGTTGAACATTATGTCTAACTTTCCGAACGATTTTACGGCTTTTTCCACCGCAGCTTTGACTTGGTTTTCGTCTGTTACGTCGCAGTGGACATAAGTGACGTCGTTTTCGGCACCCGACGATGATATAGATTGGGATACGGAGTGGCCAAGCTCGTCTTGGACATCGGCTATGACTAATTTGGCTCCATGTTGGGCGAAGATTTCGGCAGTTCTTCGGCCTATCCCACTGGCTCCTCCGGTGATCAAAGCTACCTTACCTTCCAACCTATATATATATGTATGAGTCATTTGGGATATATAAGCAATAACAACTATATATGAAGTTTAATTAATATGCTTCGGAACATACCTTCTTGAAACTGCAGAGAGCAATGAAGTGGTTGCCATTTCTCGGAGATATGTTTGGATATGTGTACACTTACCATATCTATCTATATATAAATATGTATATAAAGACATGATTAAGTTGATAATAATTCTTTTCCAAAAAAAAAAATAAAGTTGATAATAATTGCCTACTTTTATTATTAATTACTCGTAAAAAGCTTAAAAAAAAGTTGATAATAATAGTTTTTATTTGGCAAGTTGGCATAAGGTGCCAAATTATTGTATCTCACTTTTATGAAAAAGTTGGATTTGATGTAGTCATTGGATCTTGTCGTTAATTTAATGATATATACTTACGTACATAGCAACCGACTATTTACTATTAGTCTAATAATTATTTAGAAATATTTATTTATAATTCTAAATAAATATTAAAATGAAAAATTAGATACCTAATTTATTTTAGTGCTTGAGTGAGCATATGTTCCACGCTATACAAGACAACCTCGATCAGTAAGATTCTCCCAATGACCAATAATTAATGTATTTTTCTATAGCTCATGTTAATAAGAGATATAAATAATTTATTTTTTTATTTTAGGGAAGTGATGAAAAATCAAGGATTAAAATAAAATAAAAATATCATATAAAAATAGTTGTTCCTAGACCCCTTCACTCCTTAGTAGTAGTGATGCACACGGGTTGGGAAATTGGCAATTAAGGAATGCTCTCTCATCCTCATTTACAATTTTAATCTTCATCTCTGCTCTCATCTCCACTTATTCTCCGTTAGAAAAATCTCTTCATCACAACAAAATAGGCATTTAATGGTTATATGGGGGAGACATTGTAGACATTTAATGTCTCCTTCTGAGAAGACGTTGTTGGAAGAGTCATCATAAGTGGCACTACGATGACTCTCATGGAGAGACTTTGTAGACATTGAACGCCTCCCCCGGAGAGTCATCATAAGGTGTAACCAAATTATATATTTTGCGTTGTTGTGCATTCTATATTTTGCTTATAGCAACATATGTGAACTTTGACATAAGAATTATGTTGATTCTAGATTTGGGGCTTGCCTCGATCTCTATTCATTGGTTCGTAATATATCGATTTATAGTGCTAGTACTCATGGAATGTGGATCGTTGTTTTAGTATTCGTATTTTTAGTTTTAAAAATGGAATTGTTATTTCATTTAATCTTTTGAAAGATCATTGGTTTTTTAATTATTATTGGGAATAGATTGTCATTTTTCCATTCAGAAAGTAAACTTAGTTGATTTACTTTATACAAATATGGAATCTCAATTGCTCGGCTGTGTTTTCTTTTACCAGGAACATTCTTTGGTTGGATGAATCCCCTTATGCAGCGTGCATATCAAAGACCAATAACAGAGAAGGAAGTGTGGAAGTTAGATACTTGGGATAGAACAGAAACACTGAATGCTAAGTATGCAGTCCGTACCTTATAGTTTCTTGTCAATAGAATTTAACTGATAAAGGTTACATCATTATTTTTGTACCTTTTGCAGGTTCCAAGAATGTTGGGTTAAAGAATCTCATAAGCCAAAGCCATGGCTGTTAAAAGCATTAAACAGTAGCCTTGGAGGAAGGTAAGCACACATATAAATATGTATTTGTATTATAGACTTTATAAGGAACAGACAATATTATTAAGTACATGGCTGGAATGGAATTGCATCAGTTGCTATGTTAACTTGAGTTTCTTATGATACTTTTTGTACATGCGTCTAATTCCCTTTTACTTTTTTTTTGTCTCTTGTAACTTTTTATATAGGTTTTGGTGGGGAGGCTTTTGGAAGGTATTGAATTTATTTATTTACGCTAACAAAAGTTAGTATTACCGGCGGAGGATTCCGCCGGTAATAAATGGTGTGTCCGCCGGTAAAGACCCGCCGGTACTAATCAGTCGGTATTAACACAATTACCGATCAACTGACACACCCTCCGGTATTGTATTAATACCGGCGGATTAATGGAGGCGGGACTCCGCCGGTAATGTGTAACACTGTCAACGTCATTTGACTCGTTTAATACCAGCGGGTTATTTCTTAATAAATATACATATAATACTTATTTAAAAATAATAATATTTAACATAAATTATAATTAATAACACAATTAATATTCATCAAAAAAAAAATAGCATTATAATTAATCATAAAATTAACATAATAAAAATATCAATTGTCTCATTTTAATTACATATGAACTAATTATAAAATAAACATAATAAAATTTAAATTGTCTTAATATAATTAAAAAAACGTAATCTAATTATTATTGTTTTGATCGGGCCAACTAGGTGTAAAATATTCATTAAGGTCAATATCTTGATCACTAGTATTAGGGCGCGGCAATGGTGGTGAACCAAACTGTGGTGCTTGTGGAGAGTGCTGCTGCGAAGATGATCTAAATTGTCGAGTATGTGGTCGCACCGAGGGAGACTGATGCAATAAACTCTCAAACTGACCATACCTCTGCTGCTGCGACGAACTCACAAATTGACCATACATCTGCTGTGGATGTTGCTGCTGCGATGAATCCCCGAAGTCACAACGCCTAGGATGTGACGTCTGAGATCCTACAGGGACGTCGTGGTAATAAAAAGGAGGGGACTGGGAGGAGCGTCCATACATGTTTGGATAATTCTGTTGAGGTGGATAAAAATGTTGTTGTTGTTGTGGCATCGACC
Organism: Humulus lupulus; assembly: GCF_963169125.1. NCBI lineage: Eukaryota > Viridiplantae > Streptophyta > Magnoliopsida > Rosales > Cannabaceae > Humulus > Humulus lupulus. The sequence continues at coordinate 2,884,324 of NC_084794.1, read as the reverse complement.
AAGGAGGTGGACTTTGAGAAGATATACCACCTTCAGGTTGTGATGGTAAATATCGTTGCAGAAGGCTTTCAAACCGCGACTCAGTTTCTGTACTGGTATGCTGAGGATTACCAGATGGACCTTGTTGAGATTTCAACATCCGGATCTCTTCACGCATTGACTTCATCATTTCCACCATAGTAGCCATGTCTTCCTGAGGTTGATGAGCAGGTTGGGCCTGTGACTGACTTTGACTTGTGGAGCTGGAAGCTGATTTTTTCCCTTTGGCTTTGCTGTAACCTACTCCTCTTTGAAAGTCAGACCTCTCCCCAAGTACTTTACTCATAATCCCGTACTGATCGATCGACGAGGAATCAGCAGCAGATCCAGTTTCAGATCCCTCCGTCAGTCCTTGAGACTGGCTTTGAAGTCGTGCCCTCTCAAGCTCTTCCGTCATTTTTTCCTGTTCATAAAAATTGTTAGAAACACATCAGTAACATTGTTTAATGAAAATAATAACACAAAAGTTTAAACTTACAAAAGTTTCTCGAGCTGTGTCGTTGACAAAAACTTTTATCGATTTTCTCAAATGGCTATCTTTCCAAGTATCAATAACATGTTCATCAGGGTTCGCATATACAAATGTAGAGATAGGAAGTTAGAATGTAAAATTTTGTTAAATTAAATTAATATTTTTACTTACAAATTGGTGACGCTTAGCTGGCATCGATTTTGTGCCTTGCGTCGATGTATACTTCATTTCTTTTCTTTTTTTCTTGTTTTGGTTGGATCGCGCAATAAATTTTGGGCTCAAAAACAACTAAACAATATCTTTCCAACTCTCCTTGGAGCAATGGTCATGTGGGGCAACTAAAACACTCTGCAAATCTTCCGGATTAGAGTAATATTTTTTGAAGTGAGTATGTCTGATGTTCTTTCTCTCAGAATATCTTTTGCGCATCTCTGTGTAGATAGTTTTCATAACTCTCTCGGGTTCTGGATGACCATCAACATTATAAAAATGCTACATTAAAAAATAACACGTTAGTTTAGTTTGTAGATGATTTTAATAAAAAAATCTATACCACAAGACTTGTTCTAAATTTTTACCTTCATCTTTTGTACGACTTGTTCCTTAAATTGTTGAGGTACATCAACAAAATCCAAGTAATGTCCTGGCAACAACAAGGTGACTTGGAGGCCTATCTCGCGGAAAAAAGCTTGGTTGTAACGCCCTACTTCTTTAGAGTCGTTACTAAGTGAGTTTTAAACATGCATTCAACTTGCTAATCGAGGTTTTTAGGTCAAAAGTGTAATTAAATCATAAACAGCGAAACAAACTTTGAAAATAATTCCATTTACTATAAATCATTGAGTAGTTGACACTTGGGATCCCAAGAAACTATTTAGAAATATTTACAACATATAATTTACAAATTTAAGTCGACTAGACGACAAAATCTAAGTTTTAATACAACCATCTCCCAAAACCACTGGTCGTGGCAGCCAGGCAGGCCAAACATGTACACGCCGCTTCACGCTCTCCATACTCATGGTTGGTTGACTTTCCCCTTGCCCTTACCTGCACCACAGAGCACCCGTGAGCCGAAGCCCAGCAAGAAAACCCTCACAAGCAATTAACATATGCATAACAAACACTTAGCATATAATCAGGCCATTAATAGGCTACACACATACGTCCATGCCGTCCCAGGCACTTTACCAGGCCCTGGGTTCGCGGTCCACACCGTGAGGATATCCCAGGTATCCTATAGGGTCTCACCCTGGCAACTCGCACTCCACGTGCTCAACGCTGCTCCCGGCCCCTTGCCGTACTCGGCCTAGCACTCAATATGCCCAACGTCGTTCCCGGCCCTTTGCCGTTCCCAGCCCCTGCTGACCTCGGCCTGCGCCGTTCCCGGCTCTCGCCGAACATTCATCTAATCGCATTCATAGCATAACAAACATATACTGAATACTAACAAATTCAGTCAAAGGGCTACGCCCTGCAATTCAGACATATTGGGCTCAGCCCTGCATACAAGCTCTATGGGAACAATGGTTTTCTTACCTGTATCCCGAGCTTTCCAATGCACCAAGGCCGCGAGCACGGTCCTCTAACCCAAGCCTCACTGGAGACCTAGTCACAACACATATAAAACATCCTTTAATACTAACCAATCCAAAACCACTTCCCAGGACCAATCCCACACACTCGGAATCCCCAAATTCCTAGAACAATTCATCGGAAACATCCCCCGAACCCCCGGAGCAAAAGCTCAAAATTACAAAATCTCATGTTCTGAAAATAGCCTAGCGCCGCGGCGCTGCCCTAGAGGGCCGCGGCGCCCAGCAAGTCAAAAAGCCTTCCCCTATCCTGAAGCAGCCTCACGCCGCGGCGCCCAAGAACAGGGCCGCGGCGCTCCTTCGCGAACCCAGAAATCTGGGTTTTCCTCTGCATTTTCCCCAAGCCAAAACACTCCCAATTCAACCCAAACACGTACCTAAACCCCAAAATCAGTTTAAAACCCCAAATAAACCATTTGACAACCTATAAACATCATAAACCAGCTCAATCATGAGAAATCACACCCAAAATCCACCCTTTGGTTTCAAATTTCAGAAACTCAAACCAAGACTTGAAATACTTTACCCATGCTTCAATATACTCAAACCACACCAGAAACAAAAATTCAAAGGTGACAAAAACTCTTACCTCGATCAATAACTCAGCTTGAGTTTCCCCCAATCCCAGCTTTAGACCAACTCCTCTTGATTATTAAGCTGAATTCTCATAAAAACCAGCCTTAGCTATCCTTAAATTTCCATTCTTACTCTCTAAAATCAAGCTTAAAACTCAGTAAAACATAAGCAATTCTTACCTCAGAACAAATCTTGATTCTTGTTTAGCTTCAATTACTTCAAACCACCTTAATTCCTCTCCTAAATCTCAGACTTCCCAACTCCCTTCCTTTCTTCCTTTTCTTCTCTTTTCCTCTAGGTTTCTCCCAATTCCAGCATAAACAAAGCATATGACTAGGTATAATACGTATTCCCTTTTTCCTTCAGCTTAAGTAATCTAATTCCCAGCCAAATTACTATCCTATCCTCCCATAGTTATCCTATCCTAACTAAACCTCAAGGGCACTCTTGTCCTTTCACTTATATTACAATTCTACCATTTTTCCATCTAAACTTGTTACTCTCAGTGGTTACTAATGGTTACGCAGGTTACCCAATCACCAATAATCGTTAACCGAAAATTCACAACTCAACTCATGAAATTCCCCAAAGTACCCCTAGGCTCCTCCCGAGCCGGGTATCAAATCTCGTTGTGACTTTTGAGTTATCTAGCACTCTAGGACCATCTCGGCACGTGCATCACATTAATAACACCACACTCACGTGGTACAAATCACGTAATACCATTAACACATTTACACCCCCAGCGGGCTAAGGTTACTGATAACTCTATATTTTAGAGTTATTAATTGAGCTTTTGGACTTAAAAAGTTAGGTGAAATAGAGTGTTTGTGCTGTTATTGTGTGGTTTTAGTCACTTTGTCTCTTAACTTTGTTTGTGTAATTTGTTTTAATTAATGATAACTCTTGTGGAAAATAATGGAATTATGTTCTAAAAATGTGGTATTTATTTTGAAGGCATAGCAAGAGGGTGCTTGGAAAGCTTAGTGAAGCATGTGGAAGGAAATCATATTAGAGCTGAAATTCTGGCTGTTGTTGCAACATCAGTCAACTTTGCTGCAGCAAAGTATGGACAGTCAGCAACATAAAGTCTGCACACTTGGCATGTACTTAGATGAGGTGGAAAGGAGCTGCAACTTCTGAAAAGGAACAGAATATTGTCCCCCACGTGTAGAGAGAGAAGGAGAGGGTTTATACCCTTTGTGAGCCCAAAAAAGGGGTTATCTTCTTCACCCAAGAAAATAGAAAAAAGAGGAAGAGAACCAGCCGCCCAAAGCTCCATTAAAGGGGTTTATTTCTGAATTTCTTGGAGCTGAATCATCAAGAAGAGAAGAGGAAAGAGAAGGAAGCTAGAAGAAGAAGAGGATTAAGAGTTAGAAGACAAGAAGAGAATATCTCTATCAACTTGGCTTGTTTTTCTAAACTCAACTTTCATATAATTTTATTTTCTTTTTCTTCCTTTCTTGAACTCTTGAGATAATGCTGAATATTTATTGTGGTGATTTGGGTATTTTTACTATGACTTAAGTTATTTGTGTTAGGGATATTGATGAACCCTAATTTGCAATTGCCCCCAAATTGTTGACTATTTTATGAAATTTTTCTCTTGTTCAATTGAGCTATTTTATTGTGCAAATCTCTTGCTTGAGAATGATCAACTTATGTGAGAGACAAGCTAGTTTTAATTCCGGAAGGGTAAAAATTAGTGGAAATGCTTGATTGATGCATGTTGATACGTTTGTATTGATTAGTGGATAACTTAGGAATATTTTATTCAGCTTGCAAACTTGACGGATTGATGCTAGGAATTATGTTCTTGAAATTAAATTTAGCATAGGAATATGTGAATCTAATTGATGGAATTTTAACATGAGCATTTGGAAAAATGGCATGTGCATTAAATTGGAAATCCTAGTTACAAGAGAACTTTGCTATGAACTTTGTTGCAACATCAGGGGCAAAACTACAAATTAGGGGGATTTGATATGCCTAACTTTTATCATCATAGTAATCGCAATTTGTTATTTTCCAGCTTTATTGTTAAACGCCGAAATTAATTATCTTGTTTAGTTCTTTTTTTTGTCCTTTAGTTAATTTGATTAATCATAAAAAAAAGGGATAATTAATTGCACCCCAAATTGTTTGATGATGATTTTTACAATACTTGTTTGGCAATCCTTGAGGAGACGATAAAAATTACTTTCATTATATTACTTGTTCAACGATTGTGTACACTTGCACACACTTAGGAAAATCCGCAACAAGCTTTTGGCGCCGTTGGTGGATCGGGGTGGGTTCGTGAAAATGGTGGGGTCGGGGCGTGGGTCCGTGAGGTGGGGTCGTGGGGTCGTGGCCGACTGGGTCATTTGGGTTGGGTCCGTGAGGTGGGGTCGATGGGGGTGGGGATCGTGGGTTGTTGGGTTGGGGTCGATGGGGGTGGGGATCGTTTGCTGGGTTGTGGGTGGCTGTGGGGTTTCGGGTGGGGTCGTTTGGGTCCGTGAGGTGGTGGGCTGGGAGGTTCGTAGGCTGGTGGTGGGTTTCGGGTGCGTGGGTGGGGTCGGGGCCGACGGGGTTATGGGTGGGGTCATGGAAATGGGGTCGGGGGTCCTTTGGATCCGTGAGGTGGGGTCGGGGCCGACGGGGTGTTGGGATCGGGGGGGTGGGGTCGATGGGTTCGTGGCTGGGTGTGGTGGCCGTGGGGTCGGGGCCGACTGGGCTGGTGGTGGGCAAGAGGTGGTGGCGGCCACCACACCCCTAACATACAAACGGGGTCCACATGCATATTTATACCACCTAAACATGCATTCTAATCACATATTCATTCAAATTCACATATATAAACATGTTAACTCATTTATTGCCCTCCAGGCACGCTAATCATGGTCCTAAACCTTATTAGCAGATTGGGGTGTTACAATTATCCCCTCCTTACAAGAATTTCGTCCTCGAAATTACCTAAACAACTCGGGATGCCACTCCCGCATATCAGACTCAAGCTCCCGCGTCGCCTCTTCAACCTTGTTGTTTCTCCACAGCACTTTAACCAAGGCGATGGTCTTGCTCTGCAAGACAGTATACCCCGTACCTCTGACTATAATTTTCAAAGTCCACTGCTTTTACTCTACTCCTCGACCACACTCTTACAAGAGTAACAATCTTGTTCCACAAGATCTTGTCTAATAGCCATATTTTCGTAAGCCCCCTGCTTACACCACAACCCTGCTGAAACTTCAAGGTCCGCTTAGCTCACAATGATCTCCTCATTGTCTTATTCCTGATTCCATAAATACCCATAAGTCATCACCCCTACTAGGGTGAGATCAATTTATAGGCCCCTGGCCTAACCCTTGGTACAATTTCAGAATTTATGTTGCTTCAGGGGTCAGAACTCCCCTTTCTTTCTCTAAACACCATTCTTCTCTTTGTCTGCGCTTACTTAGAGAGACACCAATCTCTTTTCTCGGAACTTTATTTTCCAAAATTTAGCAATTTACAAGCTCTTTTATTCCTCTAGATAGGCAAACACTCTTGCCTTAAGAATTCCAACAACCTCTTCGGCTTTCTCTCTGAACCAATACTAAACCGTAGTATTCTCTATCTTTCACCTCTTACCATGTCTTATGTCATACTACCTTAGCTAGATGCCAGTTTTTGTTACCATGACTAACTTATCAAGGATTACACTCTCCTTGATATCTCAAGTATTCGCATACCCAGCGCTAAATTCCTTAAGATATCTGTTAAGCTTTCAGACTGTTATTCCATTTGCATTCAACCAATAATTCTAGGTTCCCACTCTATTCTCTTTGTTCTTTAGTTCCTTTCCAAAACTTAGAATATCATAGGGTCTCAGTTCAATACCATCGACGTTCTACCATGTTACCAGTTCACTTGAACCAACTACCTTAACTCATTCAGCTGAGTTAAAACTTTTCATGTCCACACATCTTGCTTATAGTCTAATGTGGTCTACTCCTGTGATACACCACCACATCACTTTACCCTCCTGTGTCCAAAGGAAGACACTAAATTATGTCACCCGCTCAGCCCTCCCGGTACAACATACCCTAGGAGGTGGAACGATATCCATTCAGAATTCTCATTTCTATGCCAAGTTCTCATTGAATCTTTCATCCGATCCTGGTATCCCAACTTGTACTACCTTGACAGGGTTCTTCTTTGTTTCAACCAAAGCCAACACTTTGGACTCCATAGTCCAGTGATACTCACCTGCTTATCATTACATACTAATGCAACACCAATCTCAGTCGCTGCCTTGTCCACTCCATTACAATCTGTGGTGTTGTTCTTTGACTGACACACGTCTCCCAGTTAGGAGTTCCGCCTCCAATTAAATTTCCCTTCAGTCAAGGATTCCAACCAATCACCCATCTGTTGCTTTTCACTAAACCTGGGTCTCAGCGTTATCTTTCTTACGAATGACCAAATATTCGTTACCTTTTACTATGCGTACTCTGCCTACCCATTAAATCAAGTAAATTTACCATATTCTCACTTCACCTTCCACGAGGCTTAATCCATCCTCTCATCAGTCTAAGCCTGGGCGTGCCCCAACCTGTGATGCACCCCTCACAGTTTCCTATCCTCATCAAAAGTTAGATTCTTTACGCTGCAACCATTTACCCAATCATAACACGCTTATTCCTGCATTACCAAATGCTAATCAATTCTTACTCTGTTCTTTGAACTCCTGATCTAACACTATCCATTCAGTCTATCTTCAAGTTCTGTTGTTTCCCCCCAATCTTCGGAGTAGGCTTCTGCGAAGACACTTGTGTAGTGGATGACGCATTTTCCATTCTTGTTATGCTCTCTATCCCTCAGACGTTCTTTAGTAGTTTCTCTGTGGCTTCAGACCAAACCTCTACATACCTATCCTCTCTTCTTCTTGTAGCATTACTCTGAATACCCCTGACAAGACCAAACCTACACTTCATGGAGCTTTACCTGTGACCCTGCTTCTTTAGTGCTAACATCTTCAGCGCAGTCGTTCACTTTCTACTTCTGACTTGGAGCAGTCCCTCATACCGTCCATAAGCCTTGAAGGAGATTTGTCCGTACAGTTCCTATACCTTCTATCTGTAGAGCTCACCTGAGTTGCTAACGCTTAAATCAATCAAAAACCTTTGTTACCAATCCATCACACCCTACCCGGTATAAGTTGTGATTCTTGCAATGTCTCTCTCCTTGACCCCCAGCTGGTGATAACCAGACCGTAGATCAACTCCCGGAGACATTGTCTTGTCTAGTATCCGGGCATCTAATCTCTTTATCCATATCAAATGCTGCTAACAATTTCCACAATGCGATGCTCTAACTGATTCACCCCAAGGTCAAACTTCTTCAACTGCTTCAGTAGTTTTTTTTTTCCTTGTCAAACCATTATCATCTTTCATAATGTCCCTGATACCGAACCTATCAATAGCCGAGTTATGGAGCGTGCCCAGTCCTCCCTTGTACACCTATCTGAATCACTACTAGTCAGTTTAGTTTCTATTCCGTCCAACTAAAGTATTCCAATCGATTTTCTCCACTATCCATAGTTGTTTCTTACAAATTTATTCCCATTCTGACTTATGCCAAGACTTTCGTATGACGAGCTCTATCGCTCTCCCCACGAGCTCCTCTATTACCTGTGCCCCAATTCCTCTTCCAGAAATTCCTAATTCTTCTTAATATTCCTCAACCCCTCGCAAAGTATCTTGAAACATATTCTCTATGTCCAACTCTGTCTTGACACACTCTCAGTACCGAACTCTTCCAGCCTGTTATATATCCAAAAATGTGAACTTCCAGTTAACCAGTCAATTCTGAAAAACTAGCATCAGCCTCAAATATAACAAGGCATTCCAGTCTTCCATCCCCTAGCCATGGAACATCCATCTTAACATACCAAATCATTCTATGTAGGAGCCATGCTCTCACCCAACATCCTCCCAGGTGGCATCTCCTGCCTCTGGTGCATAGTAAACAACTTCACTGGTTTCCATCACTATCCTGACAACTACCTTGTCAATCGGATTTTCCCCCTTTCTGACAAAACTAGAAGCCATAAAGCTATCCGGGGTTCTTCTGCTTTGATTACCGAGAATCTATCCTTACTAAACTTCATCAAGGGAGCATTGCCATTTGCAGCTCTGGCACTCATGCTCTATACATCATTCCTCAGTTCTTCGAACAACATGGCCCTCTCCGCTACCCACATACAGACGATAAGTTCTTACATCGGAGCGGCCCAAATGCTTTGGACTATTCCAGAGTTCAATCCTTAAATGGGTCGTCATCATTTCCAGCTACATCCGTCAGTATCAGTTTCCCAAAATGAATTACCCAATTCACAAAACCCATTGATTTGCACTGTTGTTACCCTATCATTCCAAACCAAGCTTATAAGCCCACCAGTCTCCACAGTTTAATCCATGTCTTTATAACCTCTTCTATCAATTCACCATCTGAGTTCTTTCCAACCCATCATGCTAATATCTCGGCCCGAGTACCATCCCAGGCATCCCTCTGCCATAACATTTATCACAACCCTTTAATCATGATCTCTCATCCTCTTAACCAAAGGTGGAATTAACTCTGCCCATCCACTGACCGATTCTTTGTCAACTCAAACTTCCCTCAAAATCAAAGGATAACGCCCCTTTAGGCCTTTCACATAACACCCTTGCATGTCCATATCCTCCCAATAAACCAACACTGGTAACCTTACTACTAAAGCATACAAAGCAGCTCTTTTCCCAGAGAAGTCCGCTGTTCCTCTGTCCCGTCTCAACTATTAAATTCCACAGCTTGGTCACACACTAGCGATCATCTGCTGCGGCTTTCAGGGGTAGATGGAGGTCTCTAACTCCGACTATTATCTAGAATCCCCCTACAAAACAACACCAAGTCCACTTAACCATCCTAGGCACAAACAACTTGAGTTCATCTGCCACTACTAACCAAACTCCTCAACCCCGAGGTTCACACTCTGAACCAATCCACAACTAGATCCAAATAATCATAGTCATCATGCACACACAAAACATATTAGACCAAATCCATAATGCCATACATTTAGCTACCGAATTTTGTCACAACTAAATATATCCACATTCATCATGCTTCTTACAAGCCAATAAACAGATATAACATATGAATTCAATTTAGGCAGTTAACCACATACACTCAACATACAAACCATTATCCCAATATTCATCCACATGCAATAATAATGCTATTCAGCACGCTTTAATCTCATCATGCAATAGTCAAGGACCAGGCCCTATCAGTATCTCATGCATATATCAACTCATTCATCATGCTCCATATCAACAAGCAGGCAAACAGGGCATTAAACACATATTCAAGCATATCAATCATTCATACCAGCCAACCCTGAGTCGAGCTTGTCACTGACAGCGAGCGTACATGTTCGGTCAATTTCCAGAACCAATAAACATTGGCTCGCTTTGATACCAAGTTGTAACGCCCTACTTCCTTAGAGCCGTTACTAAGTGAGTTTTAAACGTGCATTCAACTCGTTAATCGAGGTTTTTAGGTCAAAAGTGTAATTAAATCATAAACAGCGAAACAAACTTTGAAAATAATTCCACTTACTATAAATCATTGAGTAGTTGACACTTGGGATCCCAAGAAACTATTTAGAAATATTTACAACATATAATTTACAAATTTAAGTCGACTAGACGACAAAATCTAAGTTTTAGTACAACCATTTCCCAAAACCACTGGTCGTGGCAGCCAGGCAGGCCAAACATGTACACGCCGCTTCACGCTCTCCGTACTCATGGTTGGTTGACTTTCCCATTGCCCTTACCTGCACCACAGAGCACCCGTGAGCCGAAGCCCAGCAAGAAAACCCTCACAAGCAATTAACATATGCATAACAAACACTTAGCATATAATCAGGCCACCAATAGGATACACACATACGGCCATGCCGTCCCAGGCACTTTACCAGGCCCTGGGTTCGTGGTCCACACCATGAGGATATCCCAGGTATCCTATAGGGTCTCACCCTGGCAACTCGCACTCCACGTGCTCAACGCTGCTCCCGGCCCCTTGCCGTACTCGGCCTAGCACTCAACGTGCCCAACGCCGTTCCCGGCCCTTTGCCGTTCCGGGCCCCTGCCGACCTCGGCCTGCGCCGTTCCCGGCTCTCGCCAAACATTCATCTAATCGCATTCATAGCATAACAAACATATACTGAATACTAACAAAATCAATCAAAGGGCTACGCCCTGCAATTCAGACATATTGGGCTCAGCCCTGCATACAAGCTCTATGGGAACAGTGGTTTTCTTACCTGTATCCCGAGCTTTCCAATGCACCAAGGCCGCGAGCACGGTCCTCTAACCCGAGCCTCACCGGAGACCTAGTCACAACACATATAAAACATCCTTTAATACTAACCAATCCAAAACCACTTCCCGGGACCAATCCCACACACTCGGAATACCCAAATTCCTAGAACAATTCATCGGAAACATCCCCTGAACCCCCGAAGCAAAAGCTCAAACAAGCATAAATCTGGGTTTTCCTCTGCATTTTCCCCAAGCCAAAACACTCCCAATTCAACCCAAACACGTACCTAAACCCCAAAATCAGTTTAAAACCCCAAATAAACCATTTGACAACCTATAAACATCATAAACCAGCTCAATCATGAGAAATCACACCCAAAATCCACCCTTTGGTTTCAAATTTCAGAAACTAAAACCAAGACTTGAAATACTTTACCCATGCTTCAATATACTCAAACCACACCAGAAACAAAAATTCAAAGGTGGCAAAAACTCTTACCTCGATCAATAACTCAGCTTGAGTTTCCCCCAATCCCAGCTTTAGACCAACTCCTCTTGATTATTAAGCTGAATTCTCATAAAAACCAGCCTTAGCTATCCTTAAATTTCCATTCTTACTCTCTAAAATCAAGCTTAAAACTCAGTAAAACATAAGCAATTCTTACCTCAGAACAAATCTTGATTCTTGTTTGGCTTCAATTACTTCAAACCACCTTAATTCCTCTCCTAAATCTCAGAATTCCCAACTCCCTTCCTTTCTTCCTTTTCTTCTCTTTTCCTCTAGGTTTCTCATAATTCCAGCATAAACAAAGCATATTACTAGGTATAATACGTATTCCCTTTCTCCTTCAGCTAAAGTAATCTAATTCCCAGCCAAATTACTATCCTATCCTCCCATAGTTATCCTCTCCTAACTAAACCTCAAGGGCACTCTTGTCCTTTCACTTATATTACAATTCTACCATTTTTCCATCTAAACTTGTTACTCTCAGCGGTTACTAATGGTTACGCAGGTTACCCAATCACCAATAATCGTTAACCGAAAATTCACAACTCAACTCATGAAATTCCCCAAAGTACCCCTAGGCTCCTCCCGAGCTGGGTATCAAATCCCGTTGTGACTTTTGAGTTATCTAGCTCTCTAGGACCGTCTCGGCACGTGCATCACATTAATAACACCACACTCACGTGGTACAAATCACGTAATACCATTAACACATTTACGCCCCCAGCGGGCTAAGGTTACCAATTTACCCCTAACATACAAACGGGGTCCACATGCATATTTATATCACTTAAACATGCATTCTAATCACATATTCATTCAAATTCACATATATAAACATGTTAACTCATTTATTGCCCTCTAGGCACGCTAATCACGGTCCTAAACCTTATTAGCAGATTGGGGTGTTACATTGGTCCTCCAAGCCAACCACTTTGTCCGTCCTAGGATCAAGCTGAAGATCTAGTGGTTTCCCGGCATTTTTCCTTCAAATTGCAAGTGGTATGTTATTAGCCAGGCCACGACCTTTTCTTCTCGGCACTTCAGCTATCCACATTTTCAACAATAACCAAAATTTGAAATATTAATATATATTAAACATCCGTTGAGCTTGACTTTTAAGCTATGAGCAAAATTTGAAAATTATTATTAACCTGACTCGCAGGAAGAGGGTACTCTACTAGGATCTGGCGGGTCTAGACCTCCACCATCTCCGCCATGAGAGGTAGCTATATCCGCTGACATTGTACTTAGGAACAAAAATTATTAGTTAGTATTAAATTATTAGTTAGTATCAAATATCACCAATGGAAATGAACAAAATGATTACAAGTCTCATATATTATATTTTAAACAATTGTCTTTATTACAAAGATATAAAAACTGTGTAGAATAATCACTATCACTTTCATCATTAATTAAATTAAAATCAATCGGAGACAAATGATTAACATCACCTTCACAAATATCAACTAGCAATTCATCTTCTTCATCGACTTCTTCTTCACCTAAGTCGTCATTTATGAAATTATCATCCAATTTATCAGCAGGTGAATTTTGTATAGTGCCAATATATGTTGCAGGCTCATGAGATTCCATAACCAACTGACCGAGATCCACGGTCAACACAAAATTTGATGAGCTTCTGTCATGTACAACATCAACATCTGCATCAGCTTCATCGTCCTTGATGTCCCAAATTTGACGATGATTGACATCCTCAACAATTTTCTAGTGTCGGCCTCTAAGTAGATCATTGAGATAGAATACTTGCTTAGCTAGGCTAGCAAGTATATAAGGCTCATCTTTGTACCTTTGAGTTGTATAGTCTTCGGAAAGGAAAGCTTTAACAACTTCAATAATTCATCGAATATGTTAATAGGAATCTTCCCTCTAACTTTCAAATGTAATAGCTTAGCTAAGAAGTTAAGGGAAGAAATCCAATCACATCCAGGATACAACTCAGCTTCAATCTTCTCAAATAACTCGTCGTAATATTGACTTGCGCCACTATTGTCTACTTGCTCAGTTGTCGGTAAGAGGAAGTCCTCCGCTATGGGAATCATCTCGTCAATTTCATCATCATCAACAACATCTAGTTCCGCTTCCCCATGATAAATCCACCTCTCATAACCTTGATAAAAACCCCTATCGAATACATGTGCTTCGACAACAGGTAAAATTTCAAGCCTATTATTTATGCATTTGACACACTGACACCTAATTCTTCCATCAGAATCCTTATATTCCGAGGCCATCCTCAAAAAAGATTGTAGACCATTCCAATATTCTTGACAAGCACGATTTCTCAATGTTGTCCAAGTCTTGTCAATCGCCATCTAAAGTGTTACAAGAGTCTGTGAGTTTTAGTAATGTGAATAGGAATGGATAACAAAAAAATTTGTTATCATTTTTTAAATCTTATGCAATATTATAATATCTTATGTTATTTTATGATGTTTTATTAGATAATTTTATTCAAATTAAAAAAAATACATTCATTATTTTATTATTAATATTTTAAACTTATCATTTCTGTGCCGATATTCCTGTAGTTGATGGTTGTAGTCAACAACCATCAATCACAAGCATACCGGGACAGAAAAAATAAATTATTATAAGATATGTAGTCATTTTAATTAATCTTTATTAATTGTAAAAACTTTTATTAATTAAATTTTTTAATTTCTATATTAAAATAATTTAATAATAGTTAATATTATAATATCTTATGTTATTTTATGATGTTTTTTCAGATAATGTTATTCAAATTAAAAAAAATTCATTCATTATTTTATTGTTAATACTTTAAACTTATCATTTCTGTGCCGATATCCCTATAATTGATGGTTGTAGTCAACAACCATCAATCACAAGCATACCGGGACAGAAAAAATAAATTATTATAAGATATGTAGTAATTTTAATTAATCATTATTAATTGTAAAAACTTTTATTAAATAAATTTTTTAATTTCTATATTAAAATAATTTAATAATAATTAATATTATTAATTAGATAACATTAACTATTAAATTATATAATTAATAATATTAACTATTTAATTAATCATTATTAATTTTTAAGATTTGTATTAAATTAAATTAAATTATTCAATTAGATAATGTTATTTAATAAAAAAATTAAATTAAATTATTTAATTAAATAAAGTTGAATCAAACTTTTATTATTTAATTAATTAAAAAATTAAAAAATAAATTATTATAAGATATGTAGTAATTTATAATTAATCATTATTAATTGTAAAAAAATTTATTAAATAAAATTTTCAATTTCTATATTCAAATAATTTAATATTAGTTAATATTAGATAATAATATTTACTAAACAAATTAAAATAATTTCTTTAAATAATTTATTATTTATTTAATTAATCATTGTGTGAAAATTGTACACATTGACATAAGCTAAACATCAATCAATTGCACTTTTAAGCAAAAATACAAACAAAGATATATCAATTAACACAATGCTCTTCATCTAAATCCAACAAAAATATTAATTCAATTATAGGGCACTAAAAAAATTACTTTTCACAATTATATACCATTCACTTTCAGAGAAAAAAAAATCATAACCCAATAATATTATGGACTAAAAATATTCAGTTTTTTCCTATAGAAAGGTCATTTTAAACACAATGGTTGAAAAGAGAAACAGGTTTTGTCCCAAACTTACTGCAATATAACAAAGAAGACTCGTAAATGACTTTATTACTATATATTACCTCCCAAATTTGTAAGATATGATAAGCTGAAATTCCACTGAATCTGATGAAGTGGTCTTAGGCAATGAGCACAATCCTGCTCTCCCCATTACCTACACTCATGATCCTCGCATAGCAGTTGGGCATGCACTGCAGCAATATTAGGTGCCATTCAAATATTAATGGGTTAAAGAAATGATAAGTTTATTAATCTGATCAAGTGGTCGTGCATATAATGAAAACTTACTGAATGGTTTATTAATCGTGCTATGTTCACTTTATCTGTAGCATCGACTACTACTTCTTCACTGATCTTAAAGAGTTGCAGAGGAAGGAAATATAATATGCACTTTAAGACCACTTGCGCATACTACTAATAATACATGATCTCTTAACTCAATCATTAGTTTCTAATAACATTGAACAACGAAACATGAAGCAGTTTGTCATCACTGTAACCAATTCTTCACACAGACATTTTATCAAACACTACACATACATTTTATCGAATACTATCTATCTATCTATCTATATAGATACATATACATATAACAACTACCACAATATTGAATACACAAAGCTATAAAATGGAGACAAGTTGAGCTTGCTCCGAGAGAGAAATGAAAAGGAGAGATTTTTACAGTGTGGTACCTGAGTTGAGTTGAGGAGCGGAGAGTTGGTGCGTGAGGTGTAAGGAGGTCGACGATGACCGTGGGTGTAGCGTAGCCGCTGGTTGGGGGCGGCGCGTTGATGAACAACGACGGAGGAGCGTTGAGCTTGAGGTGATCTCGGAAGATCAAAAGAGGTAAGAAAAAGAAGGTTGAGGTGATCTGCGAAGGAAGGTCGAAGGCTCTCAAAAAAGAGCATTATATAACATTATTACCGGCGGGTCTCCGCCGACAATACACTATTGCCGGCGAAGACCCGCCGCTACTAACCCGCCGGTAATAAACTATTACTGGCAGGTCCGCCGGTAATACACTATTACCGGTGGGTCCGCCGCTATTAACCCGCCGGTAATACACTATTACCGGCGGGTCCCGTCGGTATCACCCTAACCCGCCGGTAATATCCCCGCCGCTAATGTCATTAATGGCAGACTAAGACCCGCTGCTAATAAATTTGAAACCGTTCCCGGGCATTGTATTAACGGCGGACAATCCGCCGCCAATAATGGGGAAAGTCCGCCGCTAATAAAAAAAATTAATTTTTTATTTTGATTTCCCCATTATTAACGGCGGACCCAGTACTCTGCCGCTAATATACTGTACATTACCGATAATATTTCCGCCTCTAAAAACGCTTTTTCTTGTAGTGTTAGTTTTTTTCCCCTTATCTTGTCTCATTAGTTCTCATGCAAACTTCCATTAAGATTTTTAAAATTGTTCATGGATTAGCAAATAATTCATTTGTAAGGTGCATACTGCATACCTAGACTTTAAAAGTGTATACTATAGACATTCGTTTTGCATTAAAAAAGAGCATTACATAACTTTTTATGATCTGTTGTTGGTTGTGGCTTTTTTGCTGTTGTGGATATACTCGGGGTCTCCATTGCCCCTGTTTTTTTATGCACTACCATTCTAACTTTGGCCCTTTTAACTTTCAAGTCTCATTTTACCATTCTAATCATGTTTTGGCCCCTTATTTTATTGTTGACAAAAAAAATTAGGTCTGGGGTAGTGACAATTCATATTTTTGTCATACTTACAGTATAATAAAAGGCCATGTGACCTTTGTCAAAAAAAAAAGTATAGTGTTTGGTTTCTTTGTTTTCTTTGGTGTAGTTGTGAATTCATTATTTTGTATGTGGTGTCCTCTCTTGGAAATAATTTCCATAGCATTTTTCTTGAAATAATTTGTGATGCTAGATAATAATAATAAAATATTTCTTTGTTTACTTTGCAGATGTGACAAGTGAAATAGAAAATGATACTTAATTTTGAAGGCTTTGTGTTGGCAGCTGTAGAATATTTTGTGCTGAAAGTAGTAACTTTTCAATATGTTGAATATTTAAGACTACTTGAATACTTAAAGAACATTTTGTTGTTGATGACAGTGTTGAATGTTTTAAACTAATTTGTGGATTGTTAATACAATGTTGAATGTTTTTACTTTTTGTTATTTGAAAATCAAGTTCATTTGATGATGCTAGTATATATTAGAAAGTTAATTTTAATTATATAAATAAAAAAATAAAAATATAATAGAATAAATTAGTGTTATATAAATGAATATATAATGAGAATTTAAACTTATCTAAATATTAAAATAATACGAAAAATGTGTTATAATATCTATTACAATAACACTTTTTATAAGTAAAGAATTTTGTTATGCAAATTTCATTATATAACACAAAAAATGTGTTATACTAAAGTGTAGTATAACACAAAAAATGTGTTATACTAATGTGTAGTATAACACAAAAAATGTGTTATCCTAAAGTGTAGTATAACACAAATTTATAAGTATTGAAATGTGTTATATAATCGACTATAAATAATATAATTAAACACTTATCTATTTATTAAAATAACACAGAAAGTGTGTTATCGTTGACAGTATAATAACACATCTGTATAACAATGATAAAGTGTTATGTAAAGTACCCTGACCTACGATAACATAGTCGGTCTTAACACATCAAAAAGTATTATGGTATGTTTTGATAACACATTTTTGGTGTTATTAAAAGCATTTTTTCTTGTAGTGTCTGTAGATAGTTTGGTATGCTTTTGTTGGTTGAAATTGCACTTTGATTATTTTAAATTTAATAGACTCTGTCCATGTAATATCCAACATTTTTATAATACATTTTTTTATTATAAATCAGAGTTTCAATACATAAAATGTACAAGTTTACAAATTTAAGAAATAGTAATGGAAAAATAGTATTTAAAATATGATTTTATTTTATTAATGAGATTAAAGAGAGAGAAACTTGAGTAGTCAAGTATTGGACCCAAATGTCATATAATTTTAATTAGGGATTTTTATAAAATTAAGAAAGTTTTGCTAAAGTGCTTATTTAAAAAGAATTTTAATATTTTGGGTCCAAGTGTAATTTCAAAAAAATAAAAAGTGGTTTCATCCTTTTTTAACCGAGCCTCTCTCTCTCTCCTCAGAAAAAATTTTCTTATCTTTCTCTCTCCTTCTCTTCCTCTCTCTTTCTCCTCTTTGCGTGCTACTGTTGCCGACGACGCAGGACTACTTTCCGGCCACCACATATAGCCACGCGCCGGACCGTTGGATTCAGAGGCCTCCGAACTATCGACCGCGCGGGAATCTAGAGCTCACTCGCCGATTAAACCCTTCAACCGGTCGATTTAAGTTCGGCCACCCTGCGACTTCAAAGTTGCAATTCAGCCACCTCGGGCATCCGTTTGTCGATCCGTCACCACCATCGTGTTCCTCGTGTCATGGGCTTCAAAACCCAATAAATTGTTCCTACATCTACCATAGTTGGGTGGTGGGCCCACCACGAGCCACCGCGATCCACCGTAGACCGACGGTCAAAACTTAGTGTTCAAAGTTCCGAAGTACGTTTTGAGTTTCAGAAAATCATCGTTTGACTCGTTGTGGAACCCGATCATTGTGGTATAAATTCTTTAACCTATATTTTTATTGATTAGAGTAATTGTTATTATGGGTATTTATAGTAGAGTAATTATATATTCTTGATATATTGAATATTTTTCTGTAATTATACTAGCTGTTTGGGATTTTATGTATTTCTGATACAGGTTTTGATTTTGGGATTGTCTATTTTATAGTCATTGTGCTGTCCAATTTTCTAGAAAAGATTATATATTAAATAAATTATACAAATACATATTTAATTGATTTTCTATTAATATGGAAATTATTATGATTAATTAATTTTAATTATTATTGTTATTATTTTGCTAAGTAAATCAAGAATATAGTTTCATATATATATATATATATATATGAAAAGTGTGATTTATAGTAAACCTATTATTTAACAATTATTATTATATATTAATATTTTTGTTAATATTTGAATATTAAAATAATATTAAATATTAGTTTCTTACAGTTATTGATATTTGTAAGACCAGTGAATTTTGGAGAAAGTATATTTATTATATCACTTGAATTGATATTATGACTAATTAATAATAATATAAATATTTATATTTATTGTTATCCAAAAAACAGGTGTGGATGACGTGGCAAACATTTTCAACACATGGCTGACACCAGGCAGAGAACCTGTTCGACCATCGACCAGGGAGATTCCCCTGACACATCATTTGGGTTTTATATGCGACCAGCCTGGTCGTATACTCCGTATATTTTTTAATAATCTTGTATAGTTGTAATCATATCCGAGATTATTTCCCATGATACCTGATTATCTGATTAATTAGGTAAAAATATCTTTAATTGATTCATGTAACCCACTCTGAGCTTATAAATATACAAGAAATAGCTCAAGGGGGTTCTTTTTTGGCCAATCTTTGTTTACGCTTTTGAACAGAGAACAAGAGAACTTTAGCTATCTTTCAGTTGTATTGCTCATCCCTCTAAGGCTTGTGAAATTCAAGAACCCTAATTCTTTGATCACACCTTTGAGAATCAAGATCAATAATAGCCTAAGTGGGCGTAGGTCATTACCAATTCTTGGGGCCGAACCACTATAAATCGTTGTGTTGTTTTATTTTCTTTCCATTAGATCTTATTCAATACCTTATATCACATCAAGCATTTGACTCCGTGTCAGTTGGCCAAAACAAGGGTCAACATATTGGTGCTTTCATTGAGAGCTTGAGACGAAGTTGTTGAAATACTAATGGCAAAGACATCAAGGAAGACTGGGCATGCTGCTGACGCTGCACCATCTCAACCTCCTCCCCCAAACATGGCTGAGAATGAGCCACACTTGGAGTTTGATGAGGAGGAACTGGACTTTGAAACGCTGAGAACTACTCTTGGGAATATTGCAAGAGGAATTGGCCAATCTGAGGGCCAGTCAAGAGAGTGCTGCGGAGACCATGGCACGACAGTAGCAAGAAATAGAGTGTCAGCATCAGGAGTTGAGTGAGCGGCAAGCCGAGATGGACCGTCGGCAGAGGGACGCGATGGCCGCCCTTGAAGCAGCTGTCCAACTGGCAAGGAATGGCTGCACCAGCTTCACAGCCGGATTTGCCACCTCAAAGGGTAGAGCAACCACTCGTGCCTCAAAATGAGGCCCCACCAAGAGATCTTGGACCACAACCTCCATCCCCAGCTGTTCGAGGCAATCCTCCGCGCTCAAGGCAGAATAGGGCAGAGCACCAGCCCCATAGCCCTAGACGCCCACTGGAGGAGGAGCCAAACCTACCGAGCAGGGGGCCTGCTAATAGAAGGAATACAGAGTCAGGCTCTGCAGTCAGGGGCCCCCCACGACACAACAGTACACGGGGACACCACGACCAACGCAGGCCACCCCCCGACGCTCGTGCAAGAACAGCCCACGGGAATAGTGCGAACAGTCGCTCGCACCGAAGTTAGCCACAGTTAAGAGATGGCCATGATTACAATGAAGTTGATTCAGGCAGGAGGAATGCTGGTCGAAGGCAAGAGGAGAAAGGTGGAGGCAAGACCCCACCTCCCAGAGAAAACAGGCCAGTTAGTTATAACGCTGGGGGGCAACCCAGGCAGAATAATGTGTTCAGCCGACTGGGAGTCAGCGAGCAGCGGTCTCCCGATGATGATTTGAGGGATGTACTCAATGATCATCGTGAAAAGCATGATGAGTACGCCCCCCCCCCCCCCCCGACGCCAGCTGCACCGGTAATCGCAGAGGCCTTCCAGGCCCAAATAGATGCCCTGAACCAAGCGGTGCAACAGCTGGTCGGGGGAAGAACATCTCATATTTTTTTGTAATAGAAGTTTACGAATTTCTAACCATATGTTTTAATTTTGTAAACAACATTTACATATTAAATAAAAAATTGTAGTTGTTACAAACTGTATGGTATTTTTATTATTTTTAGTAAAATTTCATTTTTTTTTTTTTAAAATGGAAACTAAAATAAAGAAAAGAAAATTTACTAGTTGATAAAAAGTGTTAAACCAAAAGCTGTCGACTCATTGCCTCTTTATAGATATATATATACATATATAAACTAGATACAGCAACGTCTAATATGCATGTTTGTTTAGTTTTATTTATAGAATTTATTAATTATTTTTATTAAATTTATATTAATGTCATATAAATTTTAAAATAAATATCATATTTTAATTAAATAATTTATTTATTTTTTAAATTTTATGTTTGTTCTAATTTTTGAATTTGGGAGTGACAACAAGAGATTATATATTATATATTTAATGTAATATTAAATATTATACGTGGATTTTAAATTTAAGTTTTTTGCTAGTTTTTTTTAAAAAAAATAATTTGTTGCTAATTCACAGTAAATTATATTATATGTTTAATATGATATTATTCTAATAAGTGAGTTTAAGTTTATGTTTAATTAAATTTTATTTTAAGTTATAAAACGTATGATTTTATTATTTTTTAAATAATTATCATTGTAAAATATCTCAAAAATATCATATTTTAATTTGTTTAATTATTTATTTCTTTAAAATAATTATCATTGTAAAATGTCTTAAAAATATCATATTTTAATTTGTTTAATTATCTATTATTTTTAAATAATTATCATTGTAAAATGTCTCCAAAATATCCTATTTTAATTTTTTTTAATTATTTATTTTATTTTATTTAAGTTTAAGTGTTTACAAACTACCATTAAATATAAGAATATTCTGTTAAATATAAGAATATTCCGTTAAAGTCAACATTAAAAAAATAAAAACCGTTAAAACCAAGAATTTTCGTTATCTACACACTTATTATATATAAGAGATATATAATATACTAGATAAAAACAACGTGCAATACACGTTTGTTTAGTTTTAAAATTGAATTTGGCACAAATAACAAAAGATTATATATTATATGTTTCATATAATATTAAGTTTAATAATTTTAATTAAATTTTATTTAAGATAAAATATATGATTTTATTATTTTTCAATAATTAATATTGTAAAATATTTCAAAAATATTATATTTTAATTTATTTTATTTTATTTAAGTTTAAGTCATATTTACAATATACCGTTAAATATAAAAATATTCTGTTAGATATAAAAATATTACATTAAAACTAACAAAAAAAATAAAAACTGTTAAAACTAAAAATTTCTCTAATATACACACTTATTATATACAAGAGATATATTTTAATTTCAAAATGAAAATAGAAAGTAGAATCTTCAAATATGATCTCATGTTTCGTTGCAGAGAGTTGTTACCAGAGAGAAAGGAAAGAATACTGTATGACTTTAATAATTTGAAGTCAGAATAAATTATTTGTAATTATCTAAAGTAAGTTTTATATGTATACATAGATCTTTTATGACACAAATGATTTTGGAAAAAATTATAATATGAATATTTTAAATGTAAATTATATATAATTTTATAAAATAATATATGTAATTTTATAAAATAATTATTCCATTATGAAAAGTTATGCATATCAACAAAAATATATCATCAAATGAAAAATATATTTCAAACAAACATTGAAAAATATTTTAATAATTACTAATGTATCCATATCTATAGTTTTTGTTTTATTGAACCATCTAAGTTACAAACACAAGATGAGTAACTCACAAAAAAAATATACCAGTGAACCTCATTTTGTTTATACTCGTGAATTGTTTTCGGTGCGATTTTTTTATGACTGTATATATTATACTAATTATAACACTTTACAAACTTTTAGAAAATTTCGAATAATCTACTGTTCCAAAAACAATGTTCAAATATATTATTTTTCACACGTATAACAAAAAAATAGTCACATGTTATTTTCGGTACCATAAATTATTTAGAATTTTATGAAAATTTACACGATATTCTAAATAATTTGATGTTGAAAATTGTTGGTGCAAATAAAAATAGGAACACGGGTGCAATTATTCATGAGTTGCACATAGAAATACCTTTTATATATATGTGTGTGTGTGTGTGTGTGTGTGTGTGTGTGTTATACCAAGATTTTGAGCTTTAAGAATTGTGATCTCGAAAGCTGGATTCATCAGGAATGGACTCGTAATGTCTGGAACACGTGTCCGCAACCTAGGCACTGAGCCTACAAAGCAGGGGCAGCTTCGAAGATGGTAGCCTCGAAACCCTCACAAGCTTGAAAGACAGACATCGAAGTACGTTTATTTTCGGATGACCTCGGATCAGGGGTTCCGAGCCTGACATAAGTATTAGCTCGAAGCCACGTGATCTCGTGAAAATGCTATAGCTCGAAAGTCATTAAGAGACCTGGGTGAACAAGGCACTGACAATATAGGTTGATAACTTTGAATATCTTAGTGAATCATTTAGGAGAGACGCAGTCTGCATTCATTGCTGTAAATCCCCAATAATCAAGGGATATTTGTTATTCAGTTATTCGCTCCCTGATCTTCAGGAGACGTTTCCTTGTATATAGGATTACAGGCTTTTAATGCCATTATATTTATTTACATATACAGAATAACTTCCCGAAATGTGTGGGATAGTATTCAAAAATCTTCTCTATAAATAGAGAAGTCGTGCACCATTGTAAAGGACCGAATTTTTGTGATCTTGAGAGAAAACTCTGGAGAATTCATTCTTGAGGAATTTCCAGAGATCATCTTAAAGTTCTAATAACAAAGACTTGTGGACTAGGCAGAGTTAACTGCTGAACCACGTAAAAAATCTCATTTGTTTTATTGTATTTTTCTGGCCATAACTATTTATTGTTTTCGTGCTCTTATTTCACTGTTGACGAAAAGCGGCATCAACAGTTTGGTGCTTTCATTGAAAGCCTTAAGCATTCAGCCCCTGAACAAGTTATGGCCGCTAACGATCAAAATGTTCCTGAAGAAAATTATCCGAGACGCCCTGGGAAACAACCAATGGTAAACCCGAATGCTGAAGAGAGAAGCGAGTCCTCTGATTCTCGGGGACCACCCGCACCACCAAGGGATGAGGATATGTATTACAATCCTGAGCGGTACGTTCCCATTGTGGAACTTGAAAACCGGCAGCTGAAACAACAGTTGGCAGAAGCCAACAAGCGGAATGAGGAGTTGGCAAGGATAGCCACAGAGGCGCAAGCGGCTCAGCCCCCACCTCCGCGCAAAAACCAAGCCCCTCCTCTGAGGGACGTGCATGTCCCTCCCAGCAGACCTCGTGGGCATCCACGAAAGAATACTGCCACAAGAAGGCCTGAACAACCTCATGCACCAGCAGATCAATCAGCCCCCTCGAGGCCCCAGAGAAGTACCCGAGCTAGGGCCCCGGTTAATCCACCTGCAGAAGTACCTGCGGGAACTGAGAATAACCGAGCCCCTGCAGAGGCTCGGACTCAAGTCCCTGGGAACACACAGAATGCAACCAACCCATCTCGGGCAAACTCCGGCCCATCTAGGCCGCGAAATGGGTGGCAGCCACCGTCACCCATACGGTTCCCTCCATCGCCTATAAGATATCCTTCACCTCCTCGCAGGAATGCTCAATCAGTTCGAGGTGAAGACGAAAGACGTACGGGGAGGAGGCAAGGGAACAGGGAGGCTTTCCGGGAGCGGAGAGGCGTTCTGTTGACGCCGTTTTTCGTCAACAGTGAAAGAAGAGCACGAAAACAATAATCAGTAATGGCCAATAAAAATATGACAATACAAACGAGATTTTTACGTGGTTCAGCAGTTAAATCTGCCTAGTCCACGAGTCTTTGTTATTAAACTCGAGATGGTCTCTGAAAATTCTCCAAGGATAAATTCTCCAGAGTTTTCCCCCAAGATCACAAAAAATCGGTCCCCTACAATGGTGCATGACCTCTCTATTTATAGAGAAGATTTCAGAATACTATCCCACATAATTCGGGAAGTTATTATGTATATGCAAATAAATTAAATGGCACTAAAGGCCTGCAATCCGATATACAAGGAAACGTCCCCTGAAGATCAGGGGGCGTATAACTCAACAAATAATATCCCTTTATTATAGGGGTTTTATAGTAATAAATGTAGACCGCGTCTCTTATTGATGATTCACTAGGATATTCAAAGTTATTATCCTATATCACCAAGCCCCCATTCACCCAGGTTTCTTATTGACTTTCTAGCTAGAACATCTTCCCGAGGGTATATGACTTCGAGCTCATTCGCGCGTTAGGCTCGGAGCCCTGATGCTAGGCCATCCCGAGAACAGATGTGCTTCGAGGTCTATCTTTCGAGCTTGTGAGGATTTCGAGGCTATCATCTTCGAAGTCGTCTCTGCTCCGCAGGCTCGATGCTTAGATTTCGGACATATTCCAGACTTTACGAGTTCATTCATTATGAATCCAGCTTTCGAGGTCACAATTCTCATGGCTCGAAATCTGGGTGTAACATCTTGCCCCCTCAAAAGTATTTGTTCGAATCCTATGAGAAGGAAACTTTTGAACTACTTTCTTCGGGAACCGCACCGTCACATATTTGAGAATGGGCACGTGTTAGTTGGGTATTGCCCATTCAGGGTACTCGAGTACCTTGGAAATATGCCCACGATCGTTCGTCTGCCACCTTTCTGGTACCATCATATCATTAATCCATATCCGTTGGATTTTGCAAGGGTTTTATTCAATGGCTCAGATTAACCCCCTTTTTCCATATATATATGAGACCCCACTCATCATCTTCCTTTTATTTTTCACTCATCAGAAGAAAGAAAAGAAGCAAAACCAGGAACTTTTCTTGAGAACTTCTTGCTTGTGCATTTTTTCTCAGCCGAAGAAACAGAGGACCGCCAGTTTGTTCGAGACCGTGAGCTCTTATCTGCAGCCTCTCCTTCAATCGACGATTTCTCTGCAACTGCCATCATTGTGTAAGTGTCTGATTGTCTTTTTATTTTCCTTTATGCCAGTCTCTGTCCATATTGTTCTTGTTATTTCTGTGAATGTACTAGTTTATTTTCTTAGTTTGTCACGCTAGGAGATTTTTTACCAATGGGCTTTCACGTTTAAGTCTCCACGCTAGGCTCAATTTACTAGTTCTAAATCCAGCTTTTGTGTAGAATAAGGTCTCTTTTTTTCTGGGTTTCAAAATTTAAATGACATATCTTGCACACCAAGATATCGGGTATAAAACCTTGGTTTTAAAGAACGCACGATACCCAAGATTACCTTTTCTGAATAACCGCCACTCTTTTTCCCCTGAATTTCGGGGTTTTCAAAAAAATTTGTCCACTCTCCTCCTTTTTCTCGTGGAATACCCGTTCTGACTCCCAATCGGAGTCTTAGTTTCGAGCTCATTTCGTTCTTAAGTTTCGAACTTGTCTTGTTCAAGCTCGCAATTCCTAAACTCTTGCATGCATGGCCCTCACCATTTTTTCTTTCTTGCTAGATGTCACAGAATCTAGAAAGACGGTGGGGGTCGTTGCTGGCAATCCCTTACTCGCCAAAAACCCCGAGCCCGGAGTCGCTGTTTGCTCGGAATCAACATCTGATTCGTGAGTACGATCTCGCGCGCGAACAGGAGGAGATTCGAGCTCATTATCCCCGCCAAATTGACGGGGTTATAGAGAGGAAGAGGAGGACCCTTCGGGAGGCTCTTTATCCAGAACCTGATCCTGGACCCAGGCCGATTCCCCTCGACCCTAAATTAAAAGTGATCGTTGCTTATAGCCCGGGAGAGCTCCAATTCTCGCTCATGGGGGAGCCTTCTACCTCACAACCAAGGAGGGAGTTCTTCGAAGCTGAGCACTACTGGAGCTCGATTACATCACTAGGCCAGATAACTGATATCCTGGCTTTTCATGGTCTTAGGCTGTCAAGCACCCTAAGGTGTCGAGCTCCTACTCCCAGTGAGCGAAGCTGCCGCGCCCCGGGAGATGGAAATCCCAAGCTGAGATATGCGGCCTGGAGCCAAGAGCATATGAAGGCAGGAGCGTTACTGCCTTTGAAGTCATTTTTCAAGGACTTCACAGACTTTGTTGGGCTGGCTCCATTCCAGCTCAACACCAATTCTTACAGGGTTCTGTCTGCCCTGAGGTCACTATACCACGAGCTGAAGTGGGAAGGACCTTCTCCAAAAGAGATTTTATACCTCTTCTGTCTGAAAAGCAACCCTTCCCGAGCTCGGGGAGGAGACGGCTTTTACTATCTTCTGAGCTACCCCAAAGAGAAAAAGGTGTTTGAGGACCTTCTAATCATCCGCCTGACTTCAAAAAAGCCTTCTTCTGGACAGATGGCTTGTCCCCGTCTCGATGCTACTCATTCAGACAGATTCGTAAGTACTCCAACCTTCTTTACCTCTGTGCTCGGGCTTTTATTTGTAGGTTCGTACTTAGATGCAATGTGTCTTATTTTCCAGCTAATTTTCACCACCCTACACGCGACGACGCCATGAAGGAGCATAGAGAGACTCTGCTCCAACTCCCTTACGGCCAGAGGTCTCTCTCGTACCTCTTACATGAGAGTAAGCTCCGAGCTTGCGGGCTTTTGGGAGATGGCCAGTCCACCTCAGACTGGTCCAATAACAAGTATGATCATTGGGAGCAGGTGCCTTTGCCCACAGGCATCCTCCCTACGAGGAAAGAGGTGAGGCCTCCACCTCTAGCTCACTAAAGGAGTCCGCCATCGGGGAATGAGGCTAATGATGAAGCCTCGAGCTCAGACTCGGATGAAGAAGGTAAAGTCATCCTTAGCTCGAGAATGTGGTCCCCCACCTTATTAAAACATAAACCCGATAGGTTAGTTTTATGCCCGGATGATAGAGACCACTTCTAGATATGGACTTGGGTAGACGACCGAGTTCATAGGTTTGATAGTTGGCTCGGGAAGTATGACACCATGTACAGTCTAAACGAGGTGTGGGACGAGATAGCCATCCAATATGGGACCAATGATTATAGGGACCTTTCGAGGTTGACGTCCACCTATAGGGAAGGTACTCCCCCCGCCTCTTCTGAAGATGGGGGAATTTCATGGTCCCCGAGCTCGAGCTCGGGGGAGAGTTCCAGTTAGGTTTCTTCTATCACTACTTTGTATATCTATGCGATACTGAATCACCTTATATACTATTCCCTCTTTTTGTTATGATTCACATTGTGGCGTGACTGTGCAGGCAAGATGGACTCCGACCTCGACAACATCATCGAGAGTGGCGGCGCCAAAAGGAGCAAGCGTCCCAGGGCGGGGTCGCGAAAGGCTGACCAGCCCACTAAGGTCCCCAGGAGGTCCGAGAAAACTCCTCCCCTGGCTCCGCCTGTTACAAGCTCCGTCGCGGTGACGACTTCGCGGCTTGGTGCTTCCACCGTGGCGCTGACTTCGAAGGTCGATGCCTCCACCGTGGCGCCGACTTCACAGGTCGGTGTCTCCACTTTGGCCGAGCCCCAACTTCCTGTAGTGGTTCAGCCATCACTTGGTCCACCTCCCAGAAAGCCTTCTACTTCTCGAGCTCAGAAGCTGTCAGTTTCTACTCACGTCGAGGAGTATGTAATTGACAACGCGGCTGGATCCCGTGGGTCTATGCTGTGTTCAGATGTCATGTCCCGAGTCGGCCAGAACTTCAGCAGTCTCGAAGCTCCTCAATGGCAATACTTGAACAATGCTCGAGATTGCATTGCCCTCTATGAGAAGGGTATCGAGCTCGCTGCCGCAGTAGGTTTTCTTCTACTTCTCAGTTATATTTACACAGTCCTGGCGTTAATGGCGATTTTTTCTTTTCAGTCTCTTGCCTTTACTGCCCAGCTCAACTATAGGTTGAATAACGAGATCCACTCGAGCAAGTCTTATGCTCAGGAGGAAAAGGATCTTCAACTCAAGGCGAGTGATGACCTGAAGGCAGCAAATGAAAAGCTCGAGGCATGAGCCGAGGAGCTTAAGGCCAAAGCGTTCGAGCTTGAGAAGCTAAATACTAGGCTTGCGGAGCTCGAGAAATAAAATGACAGGCTCGCGAAGCTTGAGAAGGAGAATGCTCGGCTCCAAGAGGCTAACAAAAAGCTCGAAGAAGATCAGGCCGCTACATTTGACATAATTGAGTGCGAGAAGGCTCGTCTCCTTGCTGAGTATAAGGAGAAGAAGGACCAGGCGGTTGATTCGGCCATGTACAGAATGTGGGCCAACAACGAAGACTTGGATACCAGCTTCTTAGGTCCTCATGAGGCGAAGCTTCTGGATAAGTGGAATGCTCAGCTCGAGGTGGAAGAGGCTGCTCGGGAGGCCGCCTCCGAAGGTGCTCAGGAGGATAGTCATGCTATTCGTCTGAGGGGTCCAGTGTTGCCGATGCTGAGAAGGCCAAGGAGACTCCTCCTTCTTGAATCTAATCTCGGGGAAATCTTATCTCAGGGCTGCATCCCCTTATTTTTGTAATTGTTTTAATTTATGCCTGTAGGGTTGATACAATTTTTTATATTAATACATATGCTTTACATTTCTTGGTTCAAAATATTTTGCATATTTTATATTAATGAATCGTTTATGTTTATTTATTCATACAAACATAGTTTGGATTTAGGCTCGAAACTCAACGCATTTGTGCGTCGTTTACTCGAATTATCCGCTTCCGATCTCGTTATTTATCAAGGTCGGATATTATTTTAACCATGAACCCGAAAGTATTTGTATGGTACGTAATGTGAATGGTTTAGTTATATCTTATTGCTTAGTTACTTTTTCCTGTCCTCGGTTATTTCTCCGAGGTTATGAGTTCGAAACTATTTTTCTTTAAGATATTCCAGCCTCGATCTCGACTTATCTCGAAGTAGGTTTAAGTTCCCACTTCTCGTCGATTAGTTTTAGCTGGTTTGCTCCAAACCTATTAAGTTCGAGTTTGGTATGTAATTCACTTACATTTTTAACCTAGTTCGCACATTTGGTTATATCCAAACATTTTGATCTTTTGATAATTTGGTTATGTCCAAACTATCTAAGCTCGCGCATCTGGTTATATCCAGACACTTGTATGTTTTTTATGATTCAGTTACGTCCAAACTATCTAAGCTCGCGCATTTGGTTGTATCCAAACACTTGTATGTATTTCGTGTATGTTATTTTATTTTTTAAGCTGATGGTATATATACCAATGATGCCCCCTTAATATCCTATGAGTTTGACCATAGGTTATTAAATTAAGAGAGATTGCAAAAAATAAAAAAAAGACATAACATATTGAACGAAATAGATCTTTATTTGATGGAACTTAAAAGCAGACAAATTAATACAGATAGAAAATCATGGTTACAGGCAACACTTTTCCTATACTATTGGTAGTAAGGTCTTAGGTGTTCGCCATTCCATGCTCGCGGTACTAGGCTCCCGTCCAATCTCGCTAGCTTGTAAACATCGGGCTGGATGATTGACTCTATCTGGTATGGTCCTTCCCAATTCGGCCCGAGCACACCAGCTGCTGGATCTCTTGTTGCCAAAAATACCCGTCTCAACACCAGATCTCCCACACCGAACTTTTGATCTCGAACCCGCTTGTTGAAATACCTGGTAGCTCGTGCTGGTAAGCAGCGTTCCTCAGCTGAGCTTCATTTCTCTTTTCTTCAATCAAGTCTAAGGTTTCTTCGAGCTGAGAGTGGTTTGAGTTTTGGTCGTAAATGTGAGTCCGGATTGTTGGAATGTCGACCTCGATAGGCAACATTGCCTCGCAACCGTACGCTAAAGAGAATGGGGTATGCCCCGTCGATGTTCGAGTTGTGGTCCTATATCCCCATAGGACTTAGGGAAACTCTTCGGGCCATCGTCCCTTTGCTTCTTCCAACTTTTTCTTTAGTGAACTCTTGAGAGTTTTGTTTACAGCCTCGACCTGGCCATTCGCCTGTGGATGAGCTACTGATGAAAAACTCTTTATTATTTCGTTCTTTTCACAAAAGTTGGTAAACAAGTCGCAATCGAACTGGGTTCCGTTGTCGGATACAATCTTCCTCGGCATCCCATATCGGCATACAATGTTTTTTACCACGAAGTCAAGGATCTTTTTGGAAGTTATTGTTGCCAATGGTTCAGCCTCCATCCACTTCGTGAAGTAATCCACCGCGACTACGGCATATTTTACTCCGCCTTTGCCAGTTGGGAGAGAGTCGATGAGGTCGATTCCCCATACCGCGAATGGCCATGGGGAAGTCAACATGGTCAGCTCGGATGGTGGAGCTCGGGGAATCGTGGCGAATCTCTGACACTTGTCGCATTTCTTCACATACTCGAAAGAATCCGTTTTAATGGCAGGCCAGAAGTATCCTTGGCGTATGATCTTCTTGGATAAGTTATGCCCCCCAGTGTGATCTCCGTAGAACCCTTCATGAATTTCTTCAATGATCTTCTTAGCTTTGGGTGGAGTTACGCATCGAAGTAATGGCATGGAATACCCTCTTCTGTATAGTTTTCCGTCCAAAATGGTGTAACGGGGAAGTTGATACATTAACTTTCAAGCCTGGTTCTGATCTTTTGGAAGGACTCCGGTCTCGAGGTATTCGACTATCGGGGTCATCCAAGTAGGCTCGGATTCAATCATACACACGTCTTCCTCCTCTGGCTCGTTGATGCTGGGTGCCGAGAGGTGTTATATGGGCACAACGTTCAGTTCTTCATTTTCGGCGGAGGTGGCGAGTCGAGCCAAGGCATCAGCATTTGAGTTCCGTTCTCAGGGAACCTGTTCGATCGCATAAAATTCGAAACGCTCCAATGCGGATCTTGCCTTCTCCAAATAAGCTGCCATTTTCATGCCACGAGCCTGGTATTCTCCCAGGATTTGATTAACCATGAGCTGGGAGTCGCTGTAGCAATGTATTGCTTTAACTTTGAGCTCCTTGGACATACGAAGCCCTGCCAGTAAAGCCTCATACTCGGCCCCATTATTCGACGCTTTGAAGTTAAATCTTAAGGCAGAATGAAATCTGCTCCCTGTAGGGGTAATCAAAATGACTCTTGCCCCCGATCCATTTTCGTTGGATGAACCATCGACGTAAAGTTTCCACAGCTCGTGGACCGGGGTTATAACTTCATCGTTGGTCATGCCAGTACAGTCTACTATAAAGTCCGCCAATGTCTGTGCCTTAATGGTCGTCCTCGGGTGGTAGGTGATCTCGAATTGCCTGAGCTCAACCTCCCATTTAAGAAGTCGACCTGAAGCCTCTGGTTTAGACAAGACTTGCCTAAGTGGTTGATCAGTCAACACATGGATGGGACGCGCCTGAAAGTAGGGGCGGAGTTTACGGGAAACGAGGCGGCATGAAAAAGACCCATCTCGAAATAATCATGCAATGAGTTTTACTAGTGATGACTCTGGAGATACCAACTCGGTCAGCATGCATGATCGAGGTCGAAAGAATACTGGGAGCCGCAAGAATCTCTCCGACCTACGGGAACACTTGAATCAGAGTCAGGGTAATGTTAACCCGATGAACCCGGACCTGAGGGATCGCTTAAATAGGCGTAAAGACCCCCTGCGGAGGCGCGAACCTGAAATCGTGATCGATGACAACCAATTCCAGACAAGACCCCTCGCGGACCCAGTCCAGGAAAGAATTGATCAGTTAGAAAGGGCCTTCAGGCTTTTGAAAAATGAGCAAGGTCAGGATCGATATGAAGATTCTGATGAGGAGCTTGAACCGTTTGCTCCCCATATTTCCAACACTCCATTTCCCCAAGGATTTCGGATCCCTCACGTCCCAATATTTGAGGGAAAGTCCGACCCGTACAACCATTTGAGTACATTCAATACCATAATGAGAGCAAGTAACGTGGGTTACGAGCTCAGATGCATGTTATTTCCAGCATCACTGACAGGACCAGCCAAAAGCTGGTTCGAAAAATATAGAAGACACTCAATAACTTCTTGGGATTAGCTGTCTAAAGACTTCAAGAAGCAGTTCAAAGCCATGATGGGAGTTAGACCCGAGGCATCAACCCTGACCAACGTTCGGCAACAGCCAGGTGAGACATTGAAAAGTTACCTTACAAGGTTTAACTTGGAAGTTGCCCGAGCTCGGAATATGGATGACAGCGGTCACCTAATGGCAGTCCAAGCCGGAGTAATGCCAGGAAGTGCTCTCTGGGATGACATGCAGAGAAAATCGGTGAGGTCCCTAACTGAGTTTAACAAACGGGCACAGAGGTTTGTCAATGTAGAGGAAGCGAGGTCGACACTTAATGTGACTTCCCAGTCCGTAACTACAACGATAAACGTAAACTCTGCTTCGACCTCGGCGGACCCACCAGCTTCAAAGCCTGCTGCGGAAAACCCTTCCAAGAGAAAAAAGAACGAAGGGAGTAACCCCGAGGCCGAGGGAGGAAAGAAAAAGAATGGGGAGAGATATTTCTCCGTGTACAGAGTGTACACCGAGCTCAACGAGTCTCGAGAGAACATATACCTGGCTAATGAAAACCAGGTCCCCTTCAGGCGTCCAGACCCAATGAGAAATCAGAAGTCCAAGAGGGACTCTAGCAAATATTGTTGATTTCACAGAGACACCGGGCATACTACTGATGAATGTCGACAGGTGAAAGACGAGATCGAAGGATTGATCTCGAGAGGTTATTCCAGACAATATGTCAAGAACCAGAGTACTAATCAGGCGTCCACGAGCCAGAGAGTAGCTGCGCCACAGCTCACACAAAACAACAATTCCCGAGCTAGGGAAGAAGATAGGCCCCCTCCAATTGATGGAGAAGAGGTAATAACCATCTCATGAGGGCCTCATCTCACGAGAGTGGGCAGAAATGCCCAAAAGAGATACATTAACGAGCTAAAGACTTGGGACGGGTCTCCTTATGAACCCGAACCTAGAGCTCCAAAGAGTCAAAAGATTGAATCCCAACCAATAACCTTCACTGAGGAAGACGCGTCCCATGTTCAATTTCATCACCATGATCCACTGGTCATCACCCTCCAACTGGCAAATAAAAGGGTCCACCGATTTCTCATAGACAATGGGAGCTCAGTTAACATTCTCTATAAAGAAACCCTTGAAAAGATGGGACTTTCCCTTCGCGACCTGAAAGCATGTGCAACTACGCTATACAGCTTTTCAGGAGAAGGAACCGCCTGCATGGGATCCATCGAACTCCCCGTGACCTTGGGAGACTACCCGGTCTCAACAACCAAGATAATGGAGTTCGTGGTAGTGGATCTACCTTCAGCCTACAATGTGCTACTCGGGAGACCCGCCCTAGTTGGGCTGGGGGCAGTCTCATCAATAAGGCATCTGGCCATTAAGTTCCCGACCCCTAGTGGCGTCGGGACATTGAAGGGAGATCAGTTAGCTGGAAGGGAATGCTACAGCATTTCCTTAAGAGGAAAGAAACAGACGAGCGCACAAGCACTCGTCATTATTCAAAGTAAAGACGGGACAGTCTAGAAGATTGATGAAGAAATCGATCCAAGGGTTGAGGAGAAGGTTGACCTTGAACCTTTAGAAGAGCTCGAAGAGATTCAGCTCGAAGAGTCTGATCCCTCGAAAAAGGTAAAGGTTGGAAAACACCTCCAGGAATAAACCAAATAGCAACTAATTTGCTTTTTGAAGAGAAACCAGGACGTCTTCGCATGGTCACATTCGGACATGGTAGGAATAAGTCCGAACATAGTAAGCCATGCGCTAAATATTGATAAAAGCTTCCCTCCGAAGCAACAAAAGCGAAGACAGCTGGATGACGACAGAAAGAAGGCACTGAAGGAGAAGGTCGACAGGTTAAAAGCAAACTGATTCATTAGGGATGCTTTTTACCCTGACTGGGTAGCCAATCCGGTGTTAGTCCCAAAACCTAATGGGACGTGGCGAACCTATATTGACTATTCGGACCTCAACAAAGCATGCCCGAAGGACTGTTTTCCCTTACCGAGGATTGACCAGCTCGTGGATGCCACGGCAGGGCATGGACTGATGTCGTTCATGGATGCTTATTCTGGATATAACCAGATTCCCATGCATGCCCCCGACCAGGAACATACAAGCTTCATAACCGATAAGGGGTTATACTGTTATAATGTCATGCCATTCGGGCTCAAAAATGTTGGGGCCACATACCAGCGGCTTGTGAATATGATGTTTTTGGAACAAATAGGGAACAACATGGAAGTTTATGTTGATGACATGCTAGTCAAGTATCAACTTAATGATAACCATGTTAACGACCTCGAAGAATGCTTTGGCGTGCTCCGGAAGTATAACATGAAACTAAATCCTCAGAAGTGCACCTTTGGGGTATCATCAGGAAAATTCCTGGGCTTTATTGTAAACGCTCATGGAATAGAGGCCAACCCCGACAAGATCCGGGCCCTGATCGATATGCCCTCGCCTCGAAGACACAAGGATGTCCAAAGTTTGACCGGCAGGATGGCGGCACTGAGTAGGTTTATATCGAAATCTATAGACCGTTGTCTTCCGTTTTTCAACCTTTTGAGGGGAAGCAAGAAATTTGAATGGACGGAGGAGTGCGAGCTGGCCTTCCAGGAGCTTAAAAAGCACCTCGCAGAACCCCCCATCTTGTCAAAACCTATTATGGGAGAAGTATTGTACTTGTATCTTTCCACCACCGAACACGCAATAAGTACAGTGCTCGTGCGAGAAGAAGAAAAGGTACAAAGACCCGTCTATTACATTAGCAAAAGGTTACTGGGGGCAGAGTCGAGATACCCCCTGATGGAAAAGCTGGCTCTCAGCTTAATTCATTCATCTCGTAAACTTCGACCCTACTTTCAAGCGCACCCTATCTATGTGTTCAATGATTAACCACTTAGGCAAGTCTTGTCTAAACTAGAGGCTTCAGGTCGACTTCTTAAATGGGCGGTTGAACTCGGACAATTCGAGATCACCTACCACCCGAGGACTACTATTAGGGCACAGGCATTGGCAGACTTTATAGTGGAATGTACTGGCATGACCAACGACGAAGTTATAACCCCGGCCCACGAGCTGTGGAAACTTTACGTCGATGGTTCATCTAATGAAAATGGATCGGGGGCAGGGGTCATTTTGATTACCCCCGTAGGGAGCAGATTTCATTCTGCCTTGAGATTCGGCTTCAAGGCATCGAATAACGAGGCCGAATACGAGGCTTTACTGGCAGGCCTTCGTATAGCCAAAGAGCTCAAAGCTAAAGCAATACATTGCTACAGCGACTCCCAGCTTGTGGTTAATCAAATCTTGGGAGAATACCAGGCTCGTGGCACGAAAATGGCAGCGTACTTAGAGAAGGCGAAATCCGCATTGGAACATTTCGAGTTTTATGCGATCGAACAGGTTCCCCAAGAGAAAAACTCAAATGCAGATGCCTTAGCTCGGCTCGCTACTTCCGTCGAGAATGATGAGCTAAACGTGGTGCCCATAGAACACCTCTCGACACCTAGCATTAACGAGCCGGAGGAGGAAGATGTGTGTATGATTAAGTCCGAGCCTACCTGGATGACCCTGATAGTCGAATATCTCGAGACCGGAGTCCTTCCAAAAGATCGGAACCAGGCTCGAAAGTTAATGTATCAAATTCCCCGCTACACCATTTTGGATGGAAAGTTGTATAGAAGGGGATATTCCATGCCATTACTTCGGTGTGTGACTCCACCAGAAGCCAAGAAGATCATTGAAGAAATTCATGAAGGGTTCTGCAGAGACCATACTGGGGGGCATAGCCTGTCCAAGAAAATCATACGCCAAGGTTATTTCTGGCCTACCGTTAAATCGGATTCTTTCGAGTACGTAAAGAAATGCGATAAATGCCAGAGATTCGCCACGATTCCTCGAGCTCCACCATCCGAGCTGACCATGATGACTTCCCCATGGCCATTTGCGGTATGGGGAATCGAACTCATAGGCTCTCTCCCAACTGGCAAGGGCGGTGTGAAGTATGATGTAGTCGCCGTGGATTACTTCACAAAGTGGACGGAGGCTGAACCATTGGCAACAATAACTTCCAAAAAAGTCCTTGACTTCGTGGTAAAAAACATCGTGTGCCGATATGGGGTGCCGAGGAAAATTGTATCTGACAACGGAACCCAGTTCGATAGCGACTTGTTCACCAACTTTTGCAAAAAGAATGGAATAATAAAGAGTTTTTCATCAGTAGCTCATCCTCAGGCGAATGGCCAGGTCGAAGCTGTAAACAAAACTCTCAAGAGTTCGCTAAAGAAAAAGTTGGAGGAAGCGAAGGGACGATGGCCCGAAGAGTTGCCCCAAGTCCTATGGGGATATAGGACTACAGCCCGAACATCAACGGGACATACCCCATTCTCTCTAGCATACGGTTGTGAGGCTATGTTGCCTATCGAGGTCGAAATCCCTACAATTCGAGCTCACATTTATGACCAAAGCTCGAACCACACTCAGCTCGAAGAAACCTTAGACTTGATCGAAGAAAAAAAAAAATGAAGCTCAGTTGAGGAACGCTGCCTACCAGCAACGAGCTACCAGGTACTTCAACAAGAAGGTTCGAGATCGAAAGTTCGGTGTGGGAGATCTGGTGCTATGGCATGTATTTTTGGCAACACGAGATCCAACAGCTGGCGTGCTCGGGCCAAATTGGGAAGGACCATACCAGATAGAATCAGTCATCCGGCCTAGTGTTTATAAGCTAGCGAGATTGGATGGGAGCCTGGTACCGCGAGAATGGAATGGCGAACACCTAAGACCTTACTACCAATAGTATAGGAAGGATGTTGCCTGTAACCATGTTTGTTTATCTGTACTGATTTGTCTACTTTTGGATTTCATCAAATAAAGATCTATTTCGTTCAATATGTAATGTTTTTCCTTATTTTTGCAACCTCTCTTAATTTAATAACTTATGGTCACACTCATAGGATATTAAGGGGGCATCATTGGTATATATACCATCAGCTTGAAAAATAAAATAACATACACAAAAAACGTACAAGTGTTTGGATGTAACCAAATGCGCGAGCTAGGATAATTTGGATATAACCAAATTATTAAAAAGGATGGTTTGGATATAACCAAGCTGTTAAAAACGTACAAGTGTTTGGATGTAACCAAATGCGCGAGCTATGATAATTTGGATATAACCAAATTATTAAAAAGGATGGTTTGGATATAACCAAGCTGTTAAAAACGTACAAGTGTTTGGATGTAACCAAATACGTGAGCTAGGATAATTTGGATATAACCAAATTATTAAAAAGGATGGTTTAGATATAACCAAGTTGTTAAAAACGTACAAGTGTTTGGATGTAACCAAATGCGCGAGCTAAGATAATTTGGATATAACCAAATTATTAAAAAAACGTACAAGTGTTTGGATGTAACCAAATGCGCAAGCTAGGATAATTTGGATATAACCAAATTATTAAAAACATATAAGTGTATGGATTACAAACCAATCACAACCTTAAAAGGTTTGGAACAAACCAGCTAGAACTAATCGACGATAAGTTGGAACCTAAACCTACTTCGAGATAAGTCGAGATCGAGGCTGGAATATCTTATAGAAAAATAGTTTCGAACTCATAACCTCGGAGAAATAACCGAGGACGAGAAAAAGTAACTAAGCAATAAGATATAACTAAACTGTTTGCATTACACACCATACAAATACTTTCGGGTTCATGGTTAAAGTAATATCCGACCTTGATGAATAATGAGATCAGAAGCGGATAATTCGAGCAAACAGTGCATGAATGCATTGGGCCTCAAGCCTAAAATCCAAATTATGTTTATACGAATAAATAAACATACGCGGTTCTTTAACATAAAATGTGCAAAATATTTCAAACCAAGAAATGTAAAGCATATGTAGTAAAATAAAAAGAAATTGTATCGGCCCTACGGGCATAAAATTAAAGCAATTACAAAAATAAGGGGACGCAGCCCCGAAGTGAGGTTCAGGAAGGAGCAGTTCCCTTGGCCTTCTCAGCATCAGCGGCACTAGATCCCTCAGGACGAATAGCATGACTATCCTTCTGAGCGGCCTCCCGAGCAGCCTCATTCGCCTCGAGTCGGGCATTCCACCGCTCTACATACTTCGCCTCAAGAGGACCCAGGAAGCTGGTGTCGAGGTCGACATTGTCAACCCAGATTTTGTACATGGCCTGGTCGACCGCTTTTTCCTTCTGCTCTTTGAACTCGTCAAGGAGGCGGGCCTTCTCACCTTCCATTATCTCGAAAGTGGCAGCTTTCTCCTCCTCGAGTTTGGTATTAGCCTTCTCCAGCTCCGCAAGATGAGTCTTCACCGTTTCAAGCTCGGCCTTCACCTTTTCAAGCTCGGCCTTCGAGTCTTTGAGTTCATCAGCCGTTTTAAGCTGAAGATCCCTCGACTCTTGGGCCAGAGATATGCTCGTATGCACCTCGTTGGTCAGCTTATAATTAAGGTGTGCCGAAACGACGAGGGCCTGAAACACAAAGGATGAATTAGAGCACAAGCCAAGACATAAACAATTAAAGAAGAGTTACGAAAATTAACGCGGCAGTAAGTTCAATACTCTTATCATAAAGAGTATTACAGTCTGGGGCCTTATGCACAAGATCCCAGTGATCAGCGCCGAATCCTGAAAGACTCTGACCCACTCAAGAAAGGACGTCCGAGCCAAGTACAGCTCCTTGGGTCCCAGCAGCACCATCAAGCACGAACTCTTCAACATGAGGTCGGGCCGACGACAGGAGTACCTTGGAAATGGAGGGTTTCTTCGAAGGTCGACCGATTGTTAGTTGAGTTGCAGCTGGAGGAAGCGTGACAGGCATGGCTGAAACAGATGCATCGACCTGGGCATTCGGCTCCTCAGCTGTGCTCGCAGCAGTTTGAGCCGTTGGGGTCTTCTCAGTGCGCCTGGGGACTTTGGATGGCCGATCGGATTTCCGCGCGCCTCTCGGGCGCTTACTCTTCTGAGCTCCGTCATCGCTAAAGAGCACGGAATCAAGGTCGGGATCCATAGCACCTGCACAGTTCCAATCGAAGTTAAACATAGTGCTAACAAACTTGGAAGATAAGAAAAAACAAAAAACCAAGTAGAGAAAGACCTAACTGGAACTCTCCCCCGAGCTTGAGCTTGGAGACCATGAAATTCCCCCATCTTCAGAGGAGGCGAGGGGAGTACCTTCCCTATATGTGGATGTCAACCTCGAAAGTTCCCTATAATCATTGGTCCCATATTGGACGGCTATTCTGTCCCACACCTCGTTCAAACTGTACATAGTGTCATACTTCCCGAGCCAACTATCAAACCTATGAACCCGGTCATCTACCCAAGTCCATATATAGAAATGGTTCATATCGTCTCCGCACAGAACTAGCCTATCGGGTTTGTACTTTAATAGGGTGGGGGACCACATTTTCGAGCTTAGGATGATTGTACCTTGATCATCCGAGCTCGAGGCTTCATCGTTGGCCTTGTTCCCTGATTGCGGCCCAGTTCGGCGAGCTGGAGGCGGGGGCCTCACCTCTCTCCTCGGGGGAAGGATGCTTGTTGGCAGGGGCACGAGCTCCCAGCAGTCGTATTTTTTGTTGGACCAGTCCGAGGTGGACTGGCCATTTCCCAAGAGCCCGCAGGCTCGGAGCTTACTCTCATGCAAAAGATATGAGAGAGACCTCCTGCCATAAGGGAGTTGGAGCAGAGCCTCTCTATGCTCCTTCATCTCGTCGGTGGGAGTGGGACGGTGATAGTTGGCTGGAAAGTGAAACACATTTCAACTAAGTACGAGCCTACAGACAAAAGTCCGAGCATAGAGATAAAGAAGGTTAAGGTACTTACGAATCCGTCTGAATGAGTAGTATCAAGACGGGGACAAGCCTTCTGTCCAGAAGAATGCCTTCTTAAAGTCGGGAGGATGGTTGGGATGGTCCTCGAACACCTTTTTCTCCTTGGGGTAGCTCGAAAGATAGTAAAAGCCAGCAGTCTCCTCCCCGAGCTCGGGAGGGGTTGCTTTTCAGACAAAAGAGATACAGGATCTCCTTTGGTGAAGGTCCTTCCCACTTCAACTCGTGGTATAACGACCTTAGGGCAGACAGAACCCTGTAAGAATTAGTGTTGAGCTGGAATGGAGCCAACCCAACAAAGTCCGTGAAGTCCTTGAAGAAAGACTTCAAAGGCAGTAGCGCTCATGCCTTCATATGCTCCTGACTCCAAGCCACATACCTCAGCCTGTTGTCAGGGTTTCCATCCCCTGGATCATTGCAGCTTCGTTCGCTGGAGGTTGGAACTCGACACCTTAAGGAGCTTGACAACCTGAGACCGTGGAAGGCCAGGATATCAGTTATCTGGCCAAGCGAGGCAACCGAGCTCCAGTAGTGCTCGGCCTCGAAGAACTCCCTCCTCGGTTGCGAGGTAGAAGGCTCCCCCATCAGTGAGAATTGGAGCTCTCCCGGACTGTACGCAACGGTCACTTTTAACCTAGGGTCGAGGGGGATCGGCCTGGGCCCTGCATCAGATTCCGGATAAAGAGCCTCTCGAAGGGTTCTCCTCTTCTTTTCTATGACCTCGACGATTTGGCGGCGATAGTGAGCTCGGGTTTCTTCCTGTTCGCGCGCGAGATCGTATTCGCGAATCAGACATTGGTTCCGAGCAAACAGCGATTCTGGGCTCGGGGTTTTTTTCGAATACGGAATTGCCAGCAACAACCCCCACCGTCTTTCCAGATTCTGTGACATCTAGCGAGAAAGAAAAAATGGTGAGGGCCATGCATGCAAGGACTCAAGAATTACGAGCTTGACAAGACAAACTCGGAGAGTGCTTGCATACGGAACGAGCTCGATACTAAAAACCCGATTAAGAGTCAGAACGTGTATTCTACGAGAAAAATGAGGGGAGTGGATAAAATTTTTTAAAATCCTGAAATATCAGGGAAAAAGGGTGACGGTTATTCAGAAATGGTAATCTTGGGTATCGTGCGTTCTTTAAAACCAAGATTTTGTACCAGATATCTTGGTGTACAAGATATGTCTTTTAAATTTTGAAAAGCCCAGAAAAAAGAGAACTTGTTCTACATCAAAACTGGATTTGGAACCAGTGACTTAAACCTAGCATGGAGACGTAAACGTGAAAGCCTATCGGTCAGAGCTTCCTAGCGTGTCAAACTAAGAAAATAAACCAGCACATTCCCAAAAATAAAAGAACAACACAGACAGAAACCGGCATAAAAGAAAACGAAAAGATCATCAGATACTTACACAATGATGGCGATTGCAGAGAAATCGTTGATTGAAGGAGAGGCTGCAGATATGACCTTACGGTCTCGAACAAACTGGCGGTCCTTTGTTTCTTCGGCTGGGAGAACATGCAAAAGCTAAAAGCTCTCTAAGATGGCTTTTGGTTTCGTCCCTTTTCTTTTGTTTCTGATGCGTGTAAAATAAGAGGAAGAAGAAGACCTTGTATATATAGATGGAAAAAGGTGGTAAAAAGAATTAATCTGAGCCATTGGCCAGAATCCTTATAAAATTCGACGGTCAGGGATTGATGACATGATGGCACCGAAAAGGTGGCAGGTGAACGATCGTGGGCGGATTTCCAAGGTACTCGAGTACCTTGGATGAGCAATACCCGACTGACGCGTGTCCACCCTCAAGTATGTGTGACGATGCGGTTCCCGAAGAAAGTAGTTCAAAAGTTTCCTTCTCATAGGATTCAAACAAATACTTTTGAGGGGGCAAAATGTTACACCAAGATTTCGAGCTTTAAGAATTGTGATATCGAAAGCTGGATTCGTCAGGAATGGACTCGTAATGTCTGGAAAACGTGTCCGCAACCTAGGCACCGAGCCTACAAAGCAGGGGAAGCTTCGAAGATGGTAGCCTCAAAACCCTCACAAGCTCGAAAGACAGACATCGAAGTACGTTTATTCTCGGATGACCTCGGATCAGGGGTTCCGAGCCTGACATAAGTATCTCGAAGCCACGTGATCTCGGGAAAATGCTATAGCTCGAAAGTCATTAAGAGACCTGGGTGAACACGGCATTGACAATATAGGTTGATAACTTTGAATATCTTAGTGAATCATTTAGGAGAGACGCATTCTGCATTCATTGCTGTAAATCCCCAATAATCAAGGGATATTTGTTATTCAGTTATACGCTCCCTGATCTTCAGGAGACGTTTCCTTGTATATAGGATTACAGGCTTTTAATGCCATTATATTTATTTACATATACAGAATAACTTCCCGAAATGTGTGGGATAGTATTCAGAAATCTTTTCTATAAATAGAGAAGTCATGCACCATTGTAAAGGACCGAATTTTTGTGATCTTGAGAGAAAACTCTAGAGAATTCATTCTTGAGGAATTTCCAGAGATCATCTTAAAGTTCTAATAACAAAGACTCGTGGACTAGTGTAGAGTCCAAGAACTTTACTCAGCTAAGATAGATAATAGTATGATAGTATTTATAGCATTATCTTTGTTACTGTGGATTTTTGGTTCAGACCGGGAATTATTTGGACACTCATAGTAGTACTTATAGATTTTCTAAGTTTAATCTATAGTTTAAGAATATTAAGTTAACCTAAGGTTTGATTAATGTGACTGATATTAAGGATTATATTATTATATTATAAGGTTTAGACATCAACCAATAGGATTTTAAGAACATGTTTTGAATGGTAATTAAGGATTAAGATTTTTGAGGATTAAATATAATAATGAGTAAAGTTTGAATGTTATAGGGTCAGTCAGCAGCTTTGAGTACGTTGATGGCTTAGTCAAGGCTGTTTACTCCATTCAAACTTAGCTAAAAATGTGTAATTTCGTGTTTAAATATTCAGCGTGTGCCGATATATCGCAGCTATAGGGGGCGATATGTCGCAGCACGTAGATACGGAAAACACGAAACGATGCACGGTCGCCTCGGGCATACTGGCCCAGGCGATATATCGCCTACAGGGGGCGATATATCGCCTCCTTCAGCATGGATTCAAACTCTTTTGAATTCATTTCCTTTCAGCCATTCAAACTCCTTCAACAGTCCAGCATCTTGTGAACGAGTCTTCAGCCTCTGCTGAACGATTATTCAAATGATTTTCACCTAAAAAGCCATTATTTTTATTCAAGTAAAATCAAGATATTTTCATTCCCAAACTCTATAAATAGGACCTAGTACCCAGCCATTATTCACCATTTGCTCTAAGTTCAGAAGCTGCTAGTGTTAAGTGAGTGTGAGAGTGTAAACACTTGGTTGGGGAAAAACTATAAGCTTAAACATCATAAGCTTATCAAACACTTTGGGAAGTGAGTTCTATAGTATTTCGGTGAAGGTTAGAGTGA
This sequence comes from Humulus lupulus, assembly GCF_963169125.1. Lineage (NCBI taxonomy): Eukaryota > Viridiplantae > Streptophyta > Magnoliopsida > Rosales > Cannabaceae > Humulus > Humulus lupulus. Next base: position 2,839,820 of record NC_084794.1, on the reverse strand, counting down.
TCTTGCAATCTTTGAGGTAAACCCAAAACTCTAGTTCCTTTCTGTATTTTATGTTATTTCTTTTCTCAAAACCTTCTACTCAGTCCCCTAACCTTATTCTTATTTTGGTTAGGGAATCCAAGCTCTTAAGCATATAAGTTGGTAAGTATGTTTTTATGGTTTAGTCTTTCCATCTCTTTCATTTCATCTCCTTTCTTTAGACTCACTCTTTCTTATGGTTTTAGGAGTGTTCCAAAAGTCCCAACTCAGTCCATAATCCCGGTAACTTTGGTAAGGAAAATAGGCTAGAATATATATGTTTATGTTTATGTTATCTTTTGTGTTATGATATGATATGGGTATGTTATGAATATGTTGTGCATGTGTATGTTGTAGGCTTGGGCATATGCCCTATTTGACTAACAAGACCCCAAAAAGATTGTGGGCATAAGCCTGTTTAGCTGGTAGGACCCCACTAATCTCATGGGCATAAGCTTGTTTAGTCTATGGGACCCCAAGTAATAATGGCCATTATAATAAGTGAATTATGTGTTATGATATGTCTTTACGTTATTATGACATTATGTTTATGTTTATGACTATGTGTTAGATTTTCCTTGCTGGGCATTAGGCTCATTCCTTTCTGTTTATGTGCAGGAAATAAGCTTTAGAGGCGGAAAGATTCGTGACGCTTAGAGGATGTGTATCGATGGTGAATGGAGTCAAGGGGCCGAGCGTTATTCGATTCGAGGATGTAGTTTTGTTTTATGTCTTTTTACATGTATTTTCCGCACTATTTATGTAATGTCTTTTTATTTTAAATTATGTTTTGTTTTAAAGACAATGGGTACCCATATCCTACTTATGAAAGTAACTTTTGTTTTATAAGTTTTCTAATAAAATTATGGTATTTTCGCAAATGTAAGTTTTAGTAAGAATTTGTACGTATAGTTTCATTAATGGTCCAAAAGTCTAGAGTAGTGGGTCGTTACAACTAGGCAGAGTTAACTGCTGAACCACGTAAAAAATCTCATTCGTTTTATTGAATTTTTCTGGCCATAACTATTTATTGTTTTCGTGCTCTTATTTCACTGATGACGAAAAGCGGCGTCAACAATATGGGCAATTCTTTAGTCCCTCACTTGCTTTTGAGGGTCTAAATCTATCATAGACTTTTAACTATTAGATTAAGCTATAGAGATTGTCAGCCATCAGATCATTTTATTTTGTAAAATTTTGTTAAAATACCACACTACCCTTAAAAACCTGTAACTGGTTAGAATTTTTTTTTTGGTGGGGTCTATTACTCTTTATCAATCAATTGCTTAAAAAAAACCAATCTTTCTTCTCTCTTATTCCCTCCCCTCCATCATCTGTGCATGCCTTTCCTTCTCACTTCAAAAGACCATCTTTGTCTTCCCATCTCAATCCTTGTCGGCATGGCTGCTGTAACCTCAAGAATGCAACTCTGACTCAGTGGACCCAGTCGATTCTCTACTCCACCCAACTGCCAAGTTGACTCTAACTCTGAATCTCCCTTTCCTATAATATCTATTATTTGTTTGTGTATTTTTGGTTGGGCATTAGATATATGTTAATTCTTCTTTTGGACTCCATGAATCAGTAATTTCTACTGGTTGTAAAATATATCCATCTCTTTCATTCTCTTGGGTTGGCGGCGACAAGGCGTAGAGCACAGACACAGGGCTAGAAACAGTGGCTCAACTTCTCCATTACGGTGGGTCGAGTTCTTCACTAACAGTGGCTAATGGAGCTCTTCGCACGTGATGGTGGCCTTGGGTCAGTTCAAAATAAAGTTTTGTGTGCATTTTTATAATTTGTTTCTATGAATGATGTTTAAATTTTTCGTATATATTGTTGAAAATGATATATATATATATATATAAATATACATATATATATTTATGATTGATGGGGGAGAGTTAGGATTGTTGGGGAATAAATGAAACATCTCTAGGGAAAAAACTTCAAAAAATCTTATAAAACAACTACAAAATATATATAAGTTTTACTTACGTGGTTATTGTTGCGTCTTACTCAACATAACATATAAATTACTTAGCGAAAGCACAATGTTTACATTACCAAAATCATAAATATCTCTCAAGTTTATATTAAGTTTACGATCGAGGCCTCAATTGTACATATTTTTGGATAGGGAATTAGATATATGTGGATTTTTCTTTTGGATATACTCCATGAATCAGTAATTTGTTGTAAAATATATCTATCTCTTTCATTCTCCTGGGTTAGCGGCGACAAGGTGTAGAGCACAGGCTCGGGACTAGAACGGAGGCTCAACTTCTCCATTACGGTGGGTCGAGTTCTTCGCTAACGGTGGCTAACAGAGCTCTTCGCATGTGATGGTGGCCTTGGGTCAGTTCAAAATAAGGTTTTGTGTGCATTTTTATAATTTTTTTCTATGAATGATGTTTAAATTTTTGGTATATGTTGTTGAAAATGATATATATATATATGTGTGTATATTTATGCTTGATAGGGGGAGAGTTAGGATTGTTAGGGAATAAATGAAACATTTTCCGAGAAAAAACTTTAAAAAATCTTATAAAACAACTACAAAATATATATAAGTTTTACTTACATGGTTATTGTTGCGTCTTACTCAACATAACATATAAATCACTTAGCAGAAGCACAATGTATACGTTACCAAAATCGTAAATATCTCTTAAGTTTATATTAAGTTTACGATCAAGCCCTCAACTGTACATATTTTTGGACAGGGAATTATTTTTTTGCCCATACTTTTCATACTCACAATACCAACCAGTTCACACAAGCGGTGATTGCAAGTCAAAAGAAAATATGAAAAAGAGACAAACTCCTATAAAATTTTCACACTCGACAAAAAAATGGGCCCCAAACTGAAGGACTCAGTCCTCTGATGGACTAAAGAATTCGCCTATATAGATAGATAATAGTACAATCAAGTCCGATTAATTTTTTTGTTGAAGAGTAGTAAAAGAAGGATTAACAATAACCATACCTCCATCAACAACAAGGTTATGTCCACTCACATACCGACCCTCATCATTACCCAAAAACAGAGCTGCATTAGCAATATCATCTGCCTTAAGCCTCACATGCTTTAAGTTAGCAATCTCACCTGACATATTCTCAACCTCCTCCTCGCTAAACCCAGTAAACTCCTTAGACATCGGCGTCGCAACCGTGAACGGCGACACACAATTGACTCTTATTCCAAACTGTCCCAACTCCACAGCAGCGTTCCTCGTCAGCCCCAACACTGCACTCTTCGAGCAAGTGTAGGCGTACGAGGCCGTGCCGCCCAGGCTCGCGCTAACACTAGCTGTCGATATGATGCTGCCGCCAACAATGCTGTCATTGTTGGCGGAAATCATGGCTTGGGCAGCGTGTTTGATGCCGAGAAAGACGCCTGTGACGTTCACTCGCAACACGTGTTCGAAATCGTCCTTGTCGCTCTCCACGAGTCGGAATTTGCTGTCGCCAATTATGCCGGCGTTGTTGAACATTATGTCTAACTTTCCGAACGAGTTTACTGCTTTTTCCACCGCAGCTTTGACTTGGTTTTCGTCTGTTACGTCGCAGTGGACATAAGTGACGTCGTTTTTGGCGCCTGATGATGATATAGATTGGGATACGGAGTGGCCAAGCTCGTCTTGGACATCGGCTATGACTAATTTGGCTCCATGTTGGGCGAAGATTTCGGCAGTTCTTCGGCCTATCCCACTGGCTCCTCCGGTGATCAAAGCTGCCTTACCTTCCAACCTATATATATATACGAGTCATTTGGGGTATATAAACAGTAACAACTATATATGAAGTTTAATTAATTTGCTTTGTGTAACATACCTTCTTGAAACTGCTGAGAGCAATGAAGTGGTTGCCATTTCTTGGAGATATGTGTGGATATGTGTGGATATGCGGGGATGTGTGTATACATTATCTATCTATATATATATATATATATATATAAAGAAATAAATAAGTTGATAATAATTATTTTCCAAAAAAAAATAAAGTTGATAATAATACCCACAAAATAAATTAATTTTCTTATATCCAATAATTATCCTAATTAAACCAAATTATTGCATCAAATTATATATCTTTTCTTTTTAATTTCCCAACTCTTTTCTTTGCATGTTATCAAAATATTTATATATCATTTCTTCAAATATTACTGTTTTAACCCTATAAATGATGAAATATATCTTTCGTTTATTTATCAACTAGCTACCTAGTATTGCTTAGTTTTTTCAAAATTTGTGCTCACATTAATAAAAATACTAAAACAAACTAGCACAAATTTTCGGTGATATTTTTACCTATTAATAACTAAAATATATAAATATATATATATACATATCTTAATTGAGTTTGATACTTCGAGCGAGGTTTTTTTTTATCGTAGTTATTTTAAAACCTTTTCTTTCCTATTAAATTATGTAATAATTTTTATGGGACAGCTTTCTAAAGAACGACATTTTTTCTTAAAAACGACAACAATTCACAAAAACTACAAGTTTCTATAAAAACGACAAAATTATAGAAAAACGACATCATTCGATAAAAACGACAGTATTATTTAAAAACGACAAATCTCATAAAAACAAAAAAAAATATTGAAAACGACAATGGTAATTAAAAACGACATTTTTTTATGAAAATAACTTGCTCCATTGTTTATCTATGTTTACTTTTTCCTTAAAGTTTATTCTCAGTTCTTACATAAACTTCGCCTGACTTACCTTTGAGTTTTCCGATCTAATTTCGTTGACGAGATTTCACCGTCAACAATGATGATGATGATGATGATGATGATGATGATAGATGATGATGATGAAGGGGATAGTCGGTACTACCAAACCCGTGACCATCAATAGTATAATGACCACTGACAAGACGAAAATCCAAAATGGCAGTTTGTTCCTCCAAGGCCACCTGAGCCTTAAGATATATTTTATTTTTAAAAATTACAGATAAATGACTATTTTAAATTGTTGATTATTTAAATTATCATTTTCTATAATTTTTTTATTTATTTAGGAGCATATGACTTTAATATAGTATTATATGTATATTAGTTTTGTTTAATTAGTTTTATTTTGATGTTATATTGATTTTTTAAGTTTTTTATGGGTTATTGGTATATTATTTTCCTACTAGTGTATATATTTTATGATATGGTATATCAATTTTTGTTTATGATATTTAATTTCTATCTTATTATACATAATGATAGTATATAATTTTGTATCATGGTTTATACATTTTAATGGTATTATATAATTTCGTTAGCATAGTATATATATTTTTTTAAAAATAATTTTTTAAGTTTTGTTGCTATATTATTTTTCAACTAAGTATATATATTTTATGGTATGACATATCATTCAACAACCCAAAATAAATCAAAATATATTTAAAATAAAAACTAATATACATATATCATAACATTAAAATATTTATAATAAAATAGTAATTTGCTAAATAACATATTTGATAATTTGTAATATTAAAAAGTTAGTTAGGTTATTTACTATAAAATTAAAAACGACATTTAATTACTTTCACAAACTATTATTTTGCACCAAGGCCCTTATATTTTATTTTATGTAGATGTTATTGAGCCATTGTTGGCCGAGAAATTGTTTATAGGTATTATAATAAGGGTTTATACCTTTTCACCTTTGTCTCATTTGCTCTGGATATTATGTTTTAACACAATCAGTCATTCTATATAAGAACTGAGTTCATTTTTTAAAGCTTTAGATGATAGCAAATAAGGTTAAACTATTTTCTTTGTAAGTTACCAAAATATTTATATATAAACACTACTACTACTACTACACAAACAGCCAAATTTGATGGGACAGATATTCTACACATGGTACATGAATAATAAAAAAACTGAGCAAAACTGCATTATATAATAATCTCATAAAGTCAAAACGCCATGTTCAGCAATTACAATCCAACAAATCAAAAAAAAACTACATAAAAACAAATCAAAAAGTTCTGCTAACTTTGCTGCTGCTGACAAATATTATAATAGATTCGAAGTGTCTAGCTAGAGCTATATATTTAAGCGACAGGCTTTTGTTTCTTTGGCATGCGGTAGCCACCAACAACACAAGCATGGTCACGTTCAAAGGGCTCAAGAGTAACTTGTTCGAAAGGCTTGAATTGCTCAGCCTGAAGCTTCTTCACTTCTTGTTGGAATACGGCCTCTGCGGGAACTGTCGAGTCTATGCAGTTTGCCTGGAAAATCAAGAAAAGATTATCAACAAGACCAGTCACATGTCTCACAATATTGCCAACAATGAAAGTTGAGAGAAAACAAACCTTGATGGAGATTACAAAGTGACCTCCGGATTTTAAGAAGTAACTAGCATTCAATGCTAAAATCCTTGCCTGCAAAGGTTATATAAACTTGAGATTCAAAAGCACAACAGAGGAAGTTCCAACAAGCTTTCCTCTAATAGTTCAATAGCAATGGTTGGGACTAGATTTTGGTCGAGATTAATTGTGGTTCGCATTTTGTTTCACCAAACTATACTTCTCGTTTTCAACATTTCCACCAAACCATAATATGATGCAAGTTTAGTTTGAGCATCAGAGTCTCGGGTTAACATCACTCGCAATGTCTTGATGGGGAATCCGAGAAACTCATCACAAGCTCAATCGTCCATAACACAAAATACAAGCAAAATACATAGAAGGAAGTAAAGAAAAGATGATACAAGATAAGATAACAAACTATCAAAGATATATATAATTCATTGTAAATCAATGACAAGAAAATTCGCATCAGAAAACTCGAATATCATCATTCATGACGTCGTGTAGGGGAATCCGAGTATCTCATCATATGCACAAACATACCATAATAGCTAATAATATTTAGTATAAGCAATAAGAACTGTTTTAATGAATTTTGAATCGTTATATAATAAAAGTAAAGTTAGAAAGTTTTTCTTTTCATGAAAAAGGATAGGGAATGGGTGTTCTCCACTGAACAAGTAGCAAACCTGATCAGGTTGAGCAACATCAGAAAAGACGACATCTACCATCCCAACTAACATCCTGTACTTGGCAGGGTGTCTGGCATCTTCAATAATGGGAATGACATTAGTCCTCTTTTTGGCCATGTTGACCAAATCTCTACCACTTCTGTGAGAAAATTCAACTGCATAAACCAATCCTTCCTGAAAATCAGAGACCGCAACTCATTAGAAGTTATTCCTCCAAGTATAAAAATAATCTAATTACTTTAAAAGTACTTACAGGCCCAACAACATCAGACACATGAGAGACTGTGGTCCCAGAAGCAGCTCCAAGATATAGAACACGAGCTCCAGGTTTCTTCATTATAACACAAACAAAACCAAAAAAGATAAGTACTTTCAGAATAAGCACAACAACCCAAATAAATGGACAATAAACAGAACCCAAATAAAGACAAGTACTTGATGAATAAGCAAAACTCAAATCATACAACACCTATAAAAGTTAAGTAATTGAAGAATAAACAAAACCCAATTCATAAATACAATAATGAAGTATATCTACTTACAATCCAAATCTCATCAACACCACCAAGAATGGCAGCAGCCAACTTAGAACGGAAGGGGTTCCAGACCCTGTATTCAACTTTGGTACCATCCTCCTTCTGAACAGAGATCCTCTTCTCATTGTACACAGCCTCACCGGGAACCATGTTCCTAGTGACAAGAGCATCTTCCTTACCCTTAGCAATGAAGACTCCCTCGTGTCTATGAGGCTCAACGACGACTTTACTACCACCCTTCATTCCTCCAGGCCCTCCTCGTCCACGGCTACCACCACGTCCTCTTCCACGACCAAAATCGCTCCGGCCCCCTCTCGGGGCGCCGAATCCTCTTCCTCTTCCTCTACCTCCTCCATCGCCACGGCCTCCCCTGAATCCACCGCCACCACCGAATCCACCGCCACCACGTCCTGAAAATAATCAAACCCTTAGTACAGAAGGGCTAATACAATAATAGATAATCAAAATAGAATAGAGACCTACCTCTTGGAGGTCTCATTTTCGCCAAAGAGACTGAGAGAGACCGAGGGGAATTAGGGTTTTACAGAATGGTAGAGAGGTTGCTAGGGTTTATCGTTTGAGAGAAATGCAAGCGTAGTGATTATATAAAGGAGTTCTAGGGTTTAGATATGTTAATGGGCTGGGCTTTCTCAAAGTGCTTTAGAAATGGGCTGGGTTACCGTAAACAAACGGAATTTTTTTAATACTACCAACTTTTATCATTTATTAACTATAAATAGCTACATAATTTATTTTTATGAATAATACCCTAGTTTAGATTTTTAGGAATGTGGTTTACATTTTCGGCTTGTAGTTTACGTTTCAAAGCTTAGTGATTTACATTTCAAAGGATAATAATAGTTTACATTTCAAAGCCTAAAAATGGTCAAATAGGTATTGTGAATAAAAAAATGGGTATTAATCAATAATTTTAAAATTTTGGATAAAAATAGAAGGGACTAACTTAATTTGGGTGCTACATATAATTTCTTCAAATTAAACCTCAGATACCTAAACCAGCACTAAAAAGAAACACATTACCAAACTTGTCATTGATTTACAGAACCAAAATAAATTCATCTCCTGTCTAAGAAAAGTAGAATCATACTACACTTAATCGATCATTATAATAAACATCAACCAAATAACTTCATAAAAAATAAAAATAAAAATTTTAGAGTAAATAAATAAACAAATACTTAAGGTTTAGCATCTGAACTAACTTTCCTCTTACATAAAGAAAAAAAAAAAAGCAAACAAAACAAAACGAAAATAAAGAAAAAAAAAGCTTGAAATCCAAATAATCGAGCTTAAAGCAACGAAAATGGCACCAGAGCGCAAAAGGTCAAATCACTAGGAGAAATGAAGAAAATTGACTAAGAAAAAAAAATATGCACTTTTATGAGTCAAGTTTAGTAAACTTTTTTTTCTTCTTAATTTTATTTTATTTTTGCTACTATATATTACATGGATTAAGAATGATTTTGAAGAAATATGTATTTTGATCTTACTCTAAAGAGTTAATTTCTTTTTTCTTTTTTTTTTTTTAAGTTTGAAGCCCACAATGGTTGGCCAAATAAATGTTATCATCTCTATCTGACTAATTTAAAACACTTTCAAAAAATTTGTGTAAATACACTTGATCAGACTTTTATCCTAAGCCAGGTGAGATTTTTCTAATTTTAAAATATTTAGTTTATAGGAATTTACACTTCACACCGTTTATTACAATTTAATTACAAAAATATCGTACATAATTTAATTTACATAAATATTGTTAATGCAATATTATTGTCAGCTTTTTTTCACGATACACCTGTCTCTCCCTACCTAATTTTTTCTTTTTCTTTTTAAGTTTCTTACATTATCTCTCTCCCTCTTAATTTCAAAAATCTTTTTCAGTCATACCACTAGTCAGTTGGGCTCAAGAGTAGTATCATCATGAACTACTCCTCAAGGTGATCATTTTAATATGTGAGAAGCATATATTTTTTCGCTGTTGCCAAAAAAAATGACCAAAACAAAAATCAATCTTTTAGTTTCTTTTTATATTCAATTGACTAAAAAGTAACTAAATTGTAAACTTAAACAAAATTTAATATACTAAATTTGTATTCTTATTTTACATTTAAAAGATATCATAAGGTCTTCTAAATATTATTTAAAAACATTTCAAGTATTTTTTTTTTTAAATAGATCATTTAGGATATTGTTGGTTAACTTTTAGAAAGAACATAAGAAGACTATTTTTCGTAACTCACTAAGTTTATTAGTTACTTTAAATTTGTGGCATTCTAAAAAATTTAGTCATATATTAAAAGGTAACTAATTGATATCTTAAATGATGTATAAAAGCAACGAAAATATAGCTTTTAAAAGTAATTATGCAGTATACTAGATAATATCATTTTCTAATAAGTTATTCGTGATAACTTAGAATTATATAAGTAATTTTTTATACTATATAATAACTAATTAATTTTTAAGATAGATTTGAAGGTAACGTAAAAATATATTAATAATAAGACATATAAATTACATAAGTAACTAAAAAAATATATTAAAAGTTTTCATTTAAAAGATACTGTGTAGTATACTAAATTAATTTTTTTTAATAAACTACATAGTAACTTATTACACTATATGGCAACTCATTAATTTTTTAAGTAAGCTTGAAGATTACCATAACGTGTCTTATTAAGACACCGTAATATAACATAAAAATAACTAATTGGTATAACTGGTGGCTACTATGGTAGAATTTACAAGTGTTGTTTCATTTGATATGTTCGATGAGAAATTTGGTATAATATCGCTGCCATTTGAGATCCAAGAAAAATGGTATAATGTGAGAGTACTTACAATGTGGGAGGAAAATGGAATCCAATGCCTTAACATGTTTCTATGAAATGAGGGTGATTGTTGAAAATGATAACACTACCACTTGGAGAAAGAAGCATCTTAGATCAATTGGTCCAATGGAAGATGGAGCTAACTTGTTACATCCTTTGATCTTTTGGAGCCATGAAGAGGTATTATTCAAAAATTTCAACTAAGAAGTTGAGGAATATGAATATTCCTAATCACATCTATTATTTGAGTTTGTATTCAAAAAGTCTAGTTTGATTCAAAAATATTTAGCTAAATTATTTATGTTTTGGATTATTATATAGGAAATTTCTATGGTAGGGGCTTCAAAAAGAGCCCTATTGGTGAGGCTTTTTTGTGTTCTCAACCTGTAAACAGTTTTCGGCGCGATTTTTTTTTATGACCATGTATATTATAGTTATTTAGAGCATCCTGCAAATTTTCAGAAAATTCTGAATAATTTACAGTGTCGAAAACTAGTTTAAAAACAGGTAGTTGCACGCGTGATTAATTTTTTTATACTGGTGAAAAATAGCATGTTTGAACCTAGTTTTTTGCACTGTAAATTATTCGAAATTTTCTGAAAATTTGCAGGATACTCTAAATAACTATAATATATACGATAAAAACAAATCACTGAAAATTATTCAGGAGTCGGAAATACAAAAAAATCTCACTGGTGAGGTTCTTTTTGAAGCTTCTGCCCTAGAATCCTCCTATTATATAATCTGTTTAGTTGAACTCTTTTTTAAAACTCATCTTAATAGAATAAATTTATTATTTTGTAATTCAAGGTTTTGCACTTCTATATAATAGGGCCCTATTTGATAACTTTTTGAAACTTCTATGATATTTGACCACAATTGAGTAGAATCGATGAATTAATTTCACCTATATTAGATTGTTGTTTTATTAAATAAAATATACTTTTGCATCATATATATTGCAAACTAATCATTTACTTGTAATTTAAAATCACATACTTTTGATATTCTTAAATTTGATACAGATTTAGGTGCCTCACTTATTTGATTTCCAAAGTTCATATACAATAATATATAATCAATCTCAATCAAAAGTAAAGTAAAGCGAAAAACCATTCTTTCAAAAAGCTTACACTTTTAAAAGTAATGAAAAAAAGTGAAAAAATAACAAAAATTTATATTTTAATATTAAAAAAATTAAATATTTCTAATTATTAAATATTTTTGCAATGTCTATTCATATATTCTAGTGACATTTTTTGAATGCTACTAAAACTATATATTCACAAATTAGTAACATTTTTGATCAAATGTCACTAAATCATATAAATAGTGCCACTAATTAAAATGTCATATATTCTTAATAAAGTAACATTTTTGCCAAATGTCACTAAAATACTATTATTGTGACATTTTTTGACAAATGTCACTAATTAAAATGTTACTAATTGCAATTTTTGGTGTAGTGCTAGTTTCATTTTAGATAAACTATTTATGTCTTTGGATTATTATATACTTTGTTTGGTTGAACTTTTTTTTTTTTTTTTTTGCTTTCTCTACAACTGGATTTGGATTGAGACTCAATATTATTATTAGAGTAAATTTATTATCTTGTGCTTGAAGATTTTGCAGTTCTATAACCCCACCTTATGGTGTTTAATTCAATATGCGGCCAGTGATACTTAGTGAAAAATTCCATGATATTTAATATCACAATTTCGATGGATTTCACCCATATTAGATTGATGTGTTACTGAATATAAAAATACTTTTGCATGCATGCATAGGTTGATGTGTTATATTCTTTAGAATTTTGGAGCCAATAATTAGAAAACTTTATATATATATATATATATATGAAACCGACTATAGTTTTGACAGTTTTTATCAATAGGTGTTGACAAAATTTGGTTTCGGCATGTGGATAGTTATAATCTCAATTTTTTTTTATGAAAGCATACATTATAGTCATTTAGATTATCATACAAATTTTCAAAAAAATTATAATAATTTACGATATCGAAAATAATGTTCAAATAGTTGCACGCGTGCATAAAAAAACAGGAAGCATGTGAAATTCGACTTTTTAAACTTTGTTTTCAACACTTAAATTATTCAAAAAATTTTGAAAATTTGTAGAATATTCTAAATAACTACAATGTACAATGTCATAAAAAAAATAAGATTACAATACATTGGCATACCAAAATCAAATTTTGTCAACATCGTAATCTTCCTCTCTCTCTCTGTATAAATATATATATATATTCTAAAAGTCTTTTCATTAAACAATCAGAGTAAATATTACTTCATTTTGCAATCCCATTATTTAGGAATATTACACTAATTTAATATGTTAAATATGTATGAATATTATTCTTAATGTGACATATAATAATTAGTATAATTTAATATTGAGTGACATATAAAAAATGACTGAATATAGTGATAAAAATTAATAATTATAGCACTAAACTACGACCAAAAGAAAACATCATTAATGCTCGTGAGATGACTCTTACGATTGGTTAAGGATCCTCCATATTTATTATTAAATCAAATTGTATAGGTACTAGCAATATGTCAACTTCATATGGAGTTGGGCACCATTAGTGTCTCTTAACATTTTTTTTATATATAATATTCTAAAATATAGCAATGTTGGGGAATGAGGGGTTAAAACTCTATTGAATAAACATTAGTTTGTACTTTCTTAAATCAATAAATGACACGTAGATTTCACTAATAATTTGAAAAAAAATATTAAAATATAAAATATCGAATAATATCCACTTATCATGCATGAATGAATAAGAGTATAAAAGAGACAACAATAGAGAGTTTCATTAACTATAATCTAAACATATATAATAGATCATACATTAATGGAAAACTGAATATGATTAGTCAAATGATTAGGCTATTTATTATCATCAATTACACCCTCAAATTCTTATTAATTAATGCTCTAAAAAGAAATTCCTATCTGACTACACTTGAAATTACAATTATACCCCTAACTTTATGATAATAAGTCTGATATCATAAGCCAGGATGTATCAAATAAAATGAAATAAAGGTGACTAAATAAACACTGAAATAACTAAAACAAAACAAAGGTGTGTCTGAAATGTATCAAAATAAAATGAACCAAACTAATAAAACAAAACAAAGGCTTCAAATATATCTTTGAAATTAGTACTGGATTAGGTTGATGAAGTTGGTGATCTACATATGAAAAACAAAAAACAAAAAAATACCATTATTATTATTATTATTATTGTTTTTGATGAATCAGCAAGGTTTTCATTACTCCAAATAACATATTTACAACCTAACAGCATCTTCAATGGAAGATCTAATAATATCAACTTTTATATTTACTGTTAATGCCATTATTATTAGTAACGAATAATTATACTATCTATCTCGAGCATTAAAGAAAATAAAACTTAAAAACTTACTTGGGAGGCCTTAACATTAAAAATTCTTGACTCATATCACCATAATTGTTAACATTTGACTCATAAAATCGACCATTCGTGTCTTCTAAAGTTATGTAGTATAAAAAACAACAATTTCCACACTGCAAATTTGCTTTAACAACACGTTTTAATTGTAGTTTATCATCCTACATGACATATCATCATTAATTAGGGCATCAATTATTATTATTATTATTATGTTATAAAGAAAAATACAAATAATAATACCTCAATTTTTTTATTATGTTGTTCTACAGCAAAATTTGCAGCTCTCTGCATGTTTCTATCAGTTAGAGGACATGGTCTTATCCCACCACAAAACTCTAGTTTAAAATCTAATCCATCAAGATCAAAACCCTGAAACAAAAATGGAATAACTAAGAAACATAAATAGATAATTGATAAAAAGTTTATTTTATAGAAAATAATGTCAAAATATATATGTGAAATGTATAAATCACAAACTGGTTGTATAAAACTTAAAAGTGCTCACCACTCCACTTTGGAAATTTGTAACTTAAGATGTGGTTGAAAAAGCTAATAAATTTATTATCTTAACCTCTAAATGTTTTCATTTATTTTTAGTTTTGTTAAATATATATAGAGTATTTCTTTTCCAATATTGTTGAAGAGCTTTCTAACTAGAAGTGTTTAAGTCTCATTTTAGATTTTGTGGTTTTTATATATATATATAGAAGACTTCTCAATGGTTACTACCCATAGATGGGTACTAACAATTATGATGATGTGGCAACATAGTAAGTCACCAATAGCTAAATATATTTTTTTTCTATATTAATTTCGAATTTAGTTTTTTTTTTTTTGCCATAATTAATAGTATTTTCAACCAATAAGAAATACTAGTTATATTTAGAAATTGACATACATTTGAAAAATAAAAAATTTTACAATATTCTATTTTCATAATAAATACACATTTTTCATCAGGTAACCCTTCCAAAAATTTGAAAATATTAACAACTATAAATATGAACTATTGATCTTAATCCAATGGTTAATATTAAAATAATCATCTATGAGTAATAACTATTAAAAGTGCACTCATATATATATATATATTAGGAATAAAAACTTTGTGGAAATAACTTTGAGTTGTAGTTTTCTTATTTTGCAGCCATCTAACTATTTTAGAAGAAGTTATTGTACAAGTAAATTCTGTTTTTCCTTTGTTTGTAGTCTAATTGGTTGGAATATATATAATTTTTTTTAATGTTTTACCACTAAAACATAAAACATAAAAAATAAATAAATAAATAAATGTCATTAATTACCTCGGAGGCCACAACCTTGTCAACGTACTTGTCATAATTAGCGTCCATTTCTTCATCGTCTGACGAGTCATAATAATATTTCTCATCCTTCATATTTATACATTATTTATTTCAGAAAATATATATTATTATTACATGCACAAATATCAATAACTTAACTATTTGTATCAATATAAGAAATAACGTGTGCAATGCAAGTTTGTCAATTAATTTAATATAAACAAACAGAAGTCATATTAATTGAATTATTTTTAGTTCAGAATGATTTGGGGATCAAGTTAATTAGTGGATTTTAATATGATTAATGTAACTAATTATTAAATGTGCTGCTAAGAAAAGCACCTCAAGAATTTCTTGAGCCTAGACCAAATGCCACAGAAAGCTCAATAAGACTTGTTATTGAATTAAGTGGCTACAAAACAAATTTACATAAAATTGAATACCATCATATTATCATATGCATAGTTAAAATTATAGTTATAGTGACTAAGAGCACTCTCATTTGGTACTCTACTTCATCTTTTAAAATACCTCTCCAAAACACATATTTTTCTATTTTACTTTTAAGTTTTATATTTTACCATATATTAGATTCTCTATATCATTTAAATATTATATTTTCAAACACTTTTTATTCATTCAAAATATTTTCTATAACTATCAATAATATTTTTATATATTTTAATGTTTACAATATCTACCCATATGTAATTTCACATAATTATATTATAATTTAAATTTATCCAAATTTATAAGAAAAACTAAAATATCAATTATTCTAAAAAAAATTACAAATAAGAAATTTTATTATTCTCATAATATATTTTGGGAGTTTTCATTGGAAATATTTAAATATAATATAATATTGCGAATATATTTTGGGAGAAAAATTAATAATATATTGGGTTGAAGGATGTATACTTTACATCCGATGGACACCCATTTTTCTTAGTTTAAGCTATCTTTTACAGTTTTTAGTGATATAACTTACCGGATGTGAGTGCTCTAAGAAACTCACTACAAAATAAAGTAAATCAAAGTTGTTACGAAAGAAATTGAAACCAACAAAGAGTTAAACTCTGCAAGTATATTATAACATGATAACAACTACATTCAAAAAGTGAAATCAACAACTCATATAAAATAAATATAAATATATTTATATAAACAAACCTTGAAAAATTGATGATCAACCAGCAACTTCAAAATTTGAAATTTGGAATTGAGAGAATTTTGTATTTTAATGTGAAACCATAAGGAGAAGTACTCTATTAATAGGGACTAAAAATGATTGATTATCAAGCAAATAAAATGGGCAACCACTCAAAATCAACTTTTATAAGGTATTATTTATTATTCATTCAAGTTTTATTATACCCAATATTAAATTTTTTATTCATTATTAACTTTATATAAAAAGGAAAGAGAGATAATAATATAATATGTTTACATAACGAAGGATAAAACATTTATTGTATGATTATTTTAGTAATTATTCGTTATAATTTAACTATACAGTAAATATAGAGTGCTCAAAGTATATTCCCTAACTTTTATAGTAAATATAGAGTGCTTATTTAACACCGTACGTTATTCAAAAATTTTTAAAAATTTGTAAAATATTCTAAATAACTATAATATACACTGTCATAAAAAAAAAAAAATTACCACACATTAGCATACCATAGTCTTCCTCTCTCTCTCTCTATATATATATATATATATATTCCAATTATAAAAGTCTTTTCATTCAACAATGAGACTAAATATTACTTCATTTTGCATTCCCATTATTTAGGAATATTGCTATGGAGACTAATTTAATATGCTAAATTTGTATGAATATTATTTTTGATGCGGCATATAATGATTAGTATAAATTAATATTAGGTGACACATATAAAAAATTGACTGAATGTAGTAATAAAAATTAATAATTATATATTATTAAACTAAATTGTGTGAGTACCGATAATATATCAACTTCATATATTATGGGCACCATAATTTGCTAAAACATTGCAATGTTGGGGAATGAGGGGTTAAAATTCTATTAAATAAACATAATAGGTCAACATTAATTGGAAATTGAATATAATTAGTCAAATGATTAGGCTATTTATTATGATCAAATTACACCCTCAAATTCTTAATTAATGCTCTAAAAAGAAATTTCTCATTGACTACACTTACACTTACAATTATACCCCTAACTGTTACTGTATAGGGGTAGTTGTCCTCACACAAAAGAAGAAAAAAAAGTCAAATCAAAGCAGCCACACGTGGCAACATTCTGGCGCCAAAATCCTATCCAATAAAAAATCTCAAAACAAAAACCCAAAACCAACCACAAATTTTCTACTTTTTTTTTCTTTTTAAAAATTAACGATTAACTGTCACCATTATTAAATAAATCAAAATTAATAAAACTCTTTTTTCTAATTGGCCAAATTAATTTAATTAAATAATTATATATATTTATATATTATCCAGCTACAGAGAAGAGGTTAGCTGAAGACTGAAACCAACCGCCATGGCTCTCACTCCACGGCCCTTTCTCCTCCAATTCCCTCTCCATTCTCCGTCACCGGCACCGGCGAAGCTCTTCTTCTGCTCTTCTCTGCCGGCGCCAAGAAAGGATCCTGAGATTTCCGCTGCTCTGTTCACTCCGATCGCGCTCAGGGTTTCGTGGAGGACCAATTGTATCCGATCGGCCACAGAGGAGGACCGCCGGAGCGACTCCGATGCTATACCGGAACATACCGATGCCGCCGAAGCCGTAAAAGACGAAGAGCAGAGCCGGACGTCGGCCGCTGCTACTGGTTCTACGGGTTCGCCATTAAAGCTTAATACGACGTCGTCTTCCAACGATTCTCTGTCTCTTGGGATTCGTGAGCCCATCTATGAGGTATCGATCTCCATCTCCACTGTATTAGTGTGTGTGTATGTATAATTTCTGCATATGTAGCTGAGATTGATACATTGTGAGGTTTTTGTTATTAGGTGGTGGAAGTGAAGTCAGATGGAATCATATCTAATAGAAAAATCAACAGGCGTCAATTGCTCAAGTCAAGTGGTGAGCAGTCAAAATTTTTGGGGGGAATGTCTTCATACTCCATTGATGCGTGCTCACTGTGCTCTTTTTTTCTAATCGAAATATTGTTTTCATGTATTCTCAGGTCTTCGTCCTCGTGATATTCGCAGTGTAGACCCTTCGTTGTCTTTGACTAATTCCGCGCCTTCTTTACTGGTATTACTCATCTATGAGATGTTACTAATTGTTGTTTCTACTAGCTTGTACACTTATATAGAGTGTATACTATACTTGATTAAATATATATATTCTATGTTTTTCAGAGAGTACTTAGTTTCTTAGCTGTTCTAGATTTTGCGAGCATCTTAAAATGGCCCAATTCGTTACTTTTTTATTTGGAAGCCTTTTTTTAGTACTGTGACTTAGAGAACTTTGAAAGTTGAGCTATTCCTTAATTTACAGAGTTGATTAAGTGATTTATCTGCTTAGGTCCGTGAACATGCTATTCTTCTAAATCTAGGCTCATTACGAGCTATAGCAATGCAAGAACAAGTCCTCATATTTGACTACAATAGGTGAGAGCCTTATCTTCTTGATATAATTAATTAGTTTTTCATTGTTAAATTAAGTTGTAAACAAACTAACAGTTATATGAACCGTATATGTTTAATGGTTACAGAAGAGGTGGGAAAGCATTTGTAGAGACTCTATTGCCTCGACTGAACCCAAAACATATGAATGGAGCACCGTCGATGCC
This sequence comes from Humulus lupulus, assembly GCF_963169125.1. Classification (NCBI taxonomy): domain Eukaryota; kingdom Viridiplantae; phylum Streptophyta; class Magnoliopsida; order Rosales; family Cannabaceae; genus Humulus; species Humulus lupulus. Next base: position 2,820,824 of record NC_084794.1, on the reverse strand, counting down.
ATTTATGCTTGAGGTTTGTTTTGTATTATAAGAATAAGCCTTTTCTTTTTCATGCTGACCATTTAGTGTAAGTACGAATAGAGCAGCAGTTCAATCTCAATTCTTTTGCTATATTCCTTCTTAGTCTCTTTGAATCTTACATAAATGTGTCATCAGTGGCAACTTTTTAAGTCTCTTAACTCAGTGAAAACACTATTTGCTTGCATTGGTATATAGAAAACAGAAATTTGATTTGTATTGGTGGCAAGGTCGGAGATTCAGCTAATGTTAACAGTGCTTTCTCGAAGTTAATGGTGTTTTAAGGAATGAGACAGCTTAGTTGTCCGAATAAAAATTTCAAATTTACCATTCTATTAGTAAGCATGCATAGTTTCGCAGTCCATAATTACTCCATATCCGCGGTAGCTGTATAATATAGTAAGCAGAATAGTATTTTAATTATATTCAATTGTTGTATAACTATGCACTATTGCACTTATCTTCTACAGATTTAAAGTTTTGTTCTTCCAACAGTACATATATATTTTTATATATAATATAACCACACATAGGAAATCTGAAGAAACCTTTTGATGCTAATTTCAGGTCGTGGAAGCAGCACTACTTTCAAGAATACAACGCTTAGAACAGAGACTAATGGATTTAGAACCTCGTGTGAGTATGGAAACATAGTGAGTAAATATGTTTTAAGCTCTTTTTTTTCTTTATATTTCTTTGTTTCTCTTCCCGCTTTCTTTGGGATTCTATTAGCACCATTGTCGTAAATTCACAACACAGAACTCAAAGCAAGTAATATTCATACACAAATAACAATACTAAAATCAACAAACAGAGAATCAAATAAAAGAAAGAGACAACTAGAATTTATACTGGTTCAACTAACAATATGTTAACCTAATCTAGTTCCTCCATGAATGAGGTTACACTGTGACAAGTTTATGTTACAGCCTATAATCAGCAAAGCTTCGAGGTATATAAGTCACCAATGGTCAATCAACTTTAAGTAGAGTAGAGAAAACTTTTACATGTAAGTTCTTGAATAAAACGGCTCCAAGAATCAAAACTCTCTCTCACAACCCTTAGAGATTCCCTCAATGTGTTTCCCAAACTCTCTCTTGCTCTCTAATTCTAATCTCTAAAACCTTTTTTGAATAAAAAAATACAGAGTTGGTATAAATAGGCTTTTAAGTAGCAATAGTCAAGTTCCCCAAACTGCCTTTATGATTGTAACAGATGTAACAGTCCAATCTACTAAAATACAAGATGCAACTACCAAAATATAACATAAAGTAGTTTTAGTAGTTTTTATGTGAGTAGGTGGGAATTACAATACCACAAGCATAATTAGTCATGCATGAAGTGCCTAATCTGCAACCTAGCAAAGACAATGTTAGGCTTGAATTCATGGTCATTGTGCCTGGAAGTTCTTTGAGTTTGAGAAGTTCTCTTTCATATAATTGTTTGATTACAGTAGACTTGGAAAAATAATGAATACGAATTATTAGAGGATATATTATTCAGAAATGTCTCGTTTTTTTTCCTTTTCACTACGTAGTTTTGATGAATCCTATGCTTCCTTTGGAATTATTCTCTTATTTTCCGTTTCTTCAGGTTCAAGGTCTGCTTGAGGTTCTGCCTAATCGATTAACTGCTCAAATACTGGAACGACTTCGAATAAGCAAGCAGACTTTGGTATAGCTCATGGAAATTTCTCATGCAATAAACTCTCTTTAGTAGTAACAATAGAGATTTACCTATTATCGTGATGTTGTCTCATTCTATCCCTTTGAAGGTTGAACTGGATTCAAGAACAGGGGCTCTCAGACAAATGCTGCTTGATCTTCTTGAGGATCCACATGAAATTCGTCGTATATGTATCATGGGCCGAAACTGCACATTCAAGAAGGGCAGTGAAGAATTGGAATGCTCTGTTGCCGTAGAACAGCAGATTGCTGAGGGTAATTCTAATACTGATATCTAGCAATATTGTAGTTTTCTTCTATATTATCATTGCAACAAATTCATTTTTGGTTTGGTTTTGTTTTATGCAGAAGAGGAAGAAGAAATTGAGATGCTTTTGGAAAACTACCTCCAAAGGTTAGCTAGCCTCTCCCTTTTCCCTACCATAACAGAGAGAGAAGTGTAAAAGCTATTTATTTTTACAGTAATATATAGTCAGAAAGCTCTATGTGTTCCTTTTATTCTGTTTTGTGTCATCTCTGTAAAATCCATAGATATATAATGACTAATTGTTACTGATCCTGTAAGATAATTACATTAAAAATTTATAATATGTCACGCATTTAGTAGAATACACACACGTACACCAGTGCATATATATATATGTGTGTGTGTGTGTGAATGTGTTTGAGTGTCCAGTAAAGTATCAGCCAAGTATTAATTTTAGTACCGTCTATTTGACTCTTAGGAGTGCTACTTATGAAATTTTTTGTCTATTACAAATTAATACTTGCAACATGCTGAATTTATGCAGCGAATGCAATGTTTTGAAGTTGCTTATTAGTTTGAATTTTCTAGTTTAGCTGTTATCTTGACATGGCTATAAAGAAGCAAATTTTCTATAATTGAGGTTGCGCCATCTTCAGAAATTGACCTCATTGTTTTATTACACTTGCAGATGTGAGTCTTGTCATGGTCAGGCTGAAAGGTTACTTGATTCTGCAAAGGAAATGGAAGATTCTATAGCTGTCAATTTAAGGTCTGAATTGACAGATCTGTTTAAACAATGTCATTTAATGTTTTTGGTTCATATCTCTTTGATAAGATTCTAAATAGTGAAACCAAAAGCTTCAACATTTTACTAGTCCAACTGTCCAAGAACTATGGTTAGAGAAGTATCACAATACCTCTTGCCTAATACTAATTTTAACTTAATTTGTTTATCAGCTCTCGGAGGCTTGAGGTTAGCAGAGTGGAGTTGCTCCTTCAAGTTGGGACATTTTGTGTGGCGGTTGGTGCTCTAGTTGCAGGTACATTAATTGTCATCTTTGTCTCCTTTAATGGCTTTCTTTTTTGGATATAATGGTTAGGGCTCTTCAAAAATTTGCAATCCGCATAAACCAACTTGAAAAAATCAACAAAAAATACAACTTGAGAAAACCAATATTCATTTCAAACCGCCAAATTATTATATTGGGCGGATTTGAATTTTTAGCAAACTTTCCAATTGATGATTACTTTTTTAATTTTATATTTATTTAAATATTAATTATGCATATATAAGACTAAATTCAATTTAAATTTTTTTATAAAAAAATTATATATTAAATAAACAATTATTTTAGTTACAAATACAAACTAAAAATAGTTAAAATAATAAAATAAATTAGTGAAAAATGATTTTTTTTTAGAAAAAAATTTGAAAAAAATGTTTCGCCCGCCCAAAGAGATGATCGGGTTGAACTTCAATTATTTTTAATTGGGTGGATTACAGAATTGAAAAATAAAAACCTAATTATAAGTTTAGATTTGTCAAAAATCACTCAACCCGTCCAAACTGACCAATAAACAACCCTAATAATGGTTACTGATTGGATTATGGCTACTGGCTTGTGCACCTGAAATTGACGAGTTGAACGTTCACTACCACTTAGAACAGCCACATTACCAAATCTCCTCACTAATTTAAGCTCATGCCAAGAATTTTGTTTCCTTTTACAGGTATTTTTGGCATGAACTTGAGATCATTTCTTGAAGAACATGTGGTATGTTAGTCTAGTTTTTTTAACCCGAGTCTTTCAATCTAGCTTGAGCTACTTGCCACTTTTCCATGTTATCTGAATTGCTGTATTGTGTTTACTTGATGATGATGATGATGCAGTCTGCATTCTGGCTCACAACAGCTGGGATAATCGTTGGCGCTGTAGTGGGATTTTTCCTTATGTACTCTTATCTCAGGAAGAGAAAAGTTCTCTAAACTAACAAACATAGTGACTCAGTTTTGGGTAAAGACCACTCCTTATTCAAATATTATATCTTAGTTTAGTAATTAATCTCAAGGACAGCTTTTTTTTTAGGTTGTTAACTATTTGGTACTGTGTTTTTGCAAAGTATCATCTTGGTACTTTGTGTTTACAAATAATGTTCATTTGGTACCCTGTATTTTGAAATCGTACATATTTAGTACTCTGCATTTTAAAATAGTACATATTTAGTATCCTAAACTCAAATTTAATTAATAAAATTTTACTAATTTGATCAAATTACTCTCAATCATACGAGCTACAAATTATATATAACTGCTGACAGTTTAGTCAGATTGATAAAATTTATCAATTAGGATACCAAATATATATGTTTTCAAAATATGGGATACCATATGAGCATTATTGAAAACAGAGGATACCAGAATGATACTTTGCAGAAACAAAAGGTACTGAATGAGTAAATTCCCCTTTTTTTATATGCTATTTTTGTAGTTTTATACAAATTCTTGCTAAACTCCTAATAAATTTAGACTCATTTTCCAGGCCAGTTTCAAAGACATGCACCTCTCTATCTCCCAGGTATACGATAATGGTGGTTTTCAAGCACTTGCATGAATGGTGATGATATGAGAGAGAGGGCTTTGGGTCTTTGGCATAATGTGGTACATACAATACAAGAGGAAGCTCTTGAGACAACAACCGAGTCCCAAATGGGTACATTGTATTATTTAAATTAGATTTAGTGTTACTATGAATTAAAAAGGAAGAAAGAAAGAAATGATTTCTTTTACCCCAATTATTGATGGAATGGCATTGTAGAATAATTCTTCTAGGCTTTTTTTTTAACCTTAATATTATTATTATTATTACAAAGTTACAAGCGAAATCAACTTTTAATTTGTCTTTTACGAAAATCATGTTTTTGTAGTGAAAGTGGTATAATTATGATAAGATAAAGAATGTTGCGAGTGAATGAGTAAATATAAGGAATATGACAATTTTGGTGAAAAATCCAATCATTTTTGTTGCCTACTGATTATGATTAAAGCAGCTAGCTTTGTCATTCAGTTCAGCTACCACTATCATGAATGTTCTTACTTCATTAATATCATGCCACGTGTTTGTCAGTAAAGTGAAAATGAATGCTTGTGTTTTATCTGCTGAAACTGGCCCCAGTTACGTGGGGTCTACAAACCCAGTTAATTAAAGTTTATTGCAAGAAAATCCATAATATCAATTCATTGTCAATCTTCAACAAACCTTGCTTATCCCCATTGTTCTTGTAAATTCCTTTTCTGCCATGGATTGCTGTTTTCATCAATAGGATTTTCTATTCTTATTTGGCCAATAAACACTACCAAAAGATAACATTCATTCTCATATAGCATAGACTCGTTAAAAACATGTTACATCAATATCTGCATTGAATAAAACAAAAATAAAAAGTAACTACTAATTGTTCATAAATAATTAGGATTTTGTCTGCATTTTCTTTCTGTGCTGCTTGCTTTGAAGAACATGATGCATGAGGAGACAAGCAAGTAAAGAACATATCAAGAAACAAACCAATGAAATGTACAGTTTTCTTACCACATCTCAACATATCAAAAATAAAAAGCCTGGTGGTCTACATTGAGTGCAAGAAATACAAGAACCAACCAAAGAATTGAGAATTTTACAAATTACATATCCAATTAGATTGTCGCCTGGTCTAAGAAGAAGAAGAAAGAAGAAAGATTTGGCAATTGAGAGCACCATTCTTTCAAAAATGGTGTGAACAACGGGCCAAGGTAAGCTGCTCCGCAAAAATGAAGCCCTTCCCAAGTCGAATCGCCATAGTATACTTGTGAATCTCCAGTGAAAATGTGGAAAGCGAAACCACAAAGCTATATATGCGTGGCAAATCTAGTTCGTGTTGGAATCTTGGATGAGTTTAGAAGTTCCATCGATGACAATATTGCCCACTCCAGCCTCCATAGCCTCTCTATCATCCAACTCCTTCTCGGAAGTACTCCTATCTGAGTTCTGAGGTGGGACATCAGCAGCGGCAACAGCAGCTGAAGGCTCAAGAAGCCGTGGACCAGCATTAAACCATGGATGGCTGAGGCATTCTGCTGCTGTTGGTCTCTTTTCAGGGACAAAATCAAGTAAGGGAATAAGGAAATCAGCCATGTCATTGGCTTCTTGGTCACTGAAATCATACTTTTCTACCAGAACCTTACTGATAGGCCAGAAACGCAACCGGCGAATGTGCCTCAGATCCCCATATCTATTAAAGAATTCCCTCGAGTAGCGACCGCCTAATGCAATCTGAATGAAGTTAAGAGGAAGAGAACTATTGCAGTCAGTTTTTGAAGGAGGATTTCAAATTCTAGTTTCTTCATCAATGCAATTAACACAATTACTATTTTTCCGGATAGAAGCATATCGCCTACCTTGCGTGGCATCATCCCGAGAAGCTCCATCATTAAAGCCAAGTGATCCTGCAACATAAATTAGATTGCTAAATCCATGGCCTCTTGAAGCACAAAATTTTGAAGAAAAGTTCAGCTTCGCTACTGTGTTTTCATCACAAGAACGACTCTGAATTATGAATCATGAATCACACCTAAAATATTATGTCTGTTTAAGAAATAATATTAAATGAGAACAGACAAAGATGTATTTCCCCTAGCAAGGGGATAACTCTTTAATCCTTGTCATGGAGTGGTGCCCCTACAAGAGCCACCTTTTTCTTTTTTTACCTGTTTAGTGGAAGGAACCGAGTAATTTGAATAGTATGTTTACAGTTTACCACACAAACTAGTAGACATAAATTAAAGCCACGTGAAGAAACTAAGTTTCTCATTGTTCAATGTCAGAATGCATGTAACACACATTATGGTGCCTGATGAACCATGTTGATGGTTATGGAGAAAAGAGAAGGTGGCCCATTCTAATAGAAAAATAAGTAATAGGCATTGTCAGGTTATTTATTAAATTTTCCAGCAAAAAGAAATGCTAACAAGCATACCAAAGAAAACCTTAGAATCACCAACAGATCATCGAAGCAATTAAAGGAAATCTTCACATACCTCATCTCTATCATAATTATCACCACTGTGAGGATCAAATAGAACATCACCGGTCGCCAGCTCAAAGCAAATGCAAGCAAAGGACCACAAATCTGCAGACGTTGAGTACTTAGATCCAAGAATGACCTCCGGACATCTATACTGCCTTGTCTGAATATCATTTGTAAATTGTTTATATGTCCAACAAGCATTTCCGAAATCCACCAGTTTGCATTTGAGATCAACATCTGCAAGGAGCTTCTGCCTTGTCGTACGGCTCCCTCTTCTAGCAACTTTATTTTCCTGATCATTGTCCTTTGTCTCTTCACCATTTGTCAGTTTATCTTTAGCTTCAGATCTCTTCATTTTTTCATCAACACAATCTCGCCTTGATTTTACTTCCTTAACAGAATTCTCTACACCATTAGTCTTGGAATCTATCTCATCCTCCGAAGTTTCCTTCCCCCCACAATCCTGGGCTGCCTTCTTAGCCTTTTTCCGAATTTTCTTTTTCTGGTTTTTTGTAAGATCGCCATTATAAATTTTTACATCTTTGGAGGCCCCGGATTCAGAGATAACTTTGTTCTTAGCAGTTGGAAGGATAAGAGGGGCACCAGATCTTTTAGGGTCTTTTGATGGATCAATCATAGACAAAAGCAAGACATTTTCCGGTTTTAGATCAGTGTGTATGATTGAAAGTTGTTGATGCAAGTAATCTAGACCAGTCAAAATGTGGAAACATATTTTTTTAACCATATGGAGCGGAATCCCTCGGTAATCACTATACTTAATAAGGGTCAGAAGATTATCTCCCAAGTACTCAAATACCATACAGACATGCTGCCCATTTGGCCCCGAATGCTTGAAGTGATCCAAAAGCTTCACAACGTCTTTTTTGTCTTCCGGGTCGCCCTCTGCAATCTGCTTGAGAATCTTTATCTCATCCATTGCAGCTTCAGTGTAATGACGGGCACTCTTTTGGATTTTCAAAGCTACATAACGCTACAACAAACAATGAATTTCCAATGCTGTTAAGGGAGTTGAACAACAAAGCTTCAAAGAATCTCCTAACATGTTCTTCAGTATGTTACTAAGACATAATTCAATAAAAATATAATCCATAACATAATGTTTTATAAGCATATAATAGTCTCACAATCCACATGAAAATAAAACCTACTGAGCTAAGCACAACTCAAAATCCCTTTCCTTGTTTTGAGAAGCTAACAAGTAACGGCAAAAATTAAAAGAGGATTAAAAAAAACTCAAAATTTCATTTTCACATATAACTTTGCTGACCCAAAATTTTATTGCTTTCTTCTTCTTCTTCTTCTTCTTCTTTAATGTGATTCCACCATTAATTTCAAAACCAAACAAAATGCTTTACGCTCACTCAAAAATCAAAATCTTATTTCTTTTTCTTCCAGTTCTACATTATCCCAAATCTTACTAATATTTCAAGATACCCTCCAACTTCTGACAAAACAAACTCAAGATTTCATTTTCATGAAAGACACATACCGATCTCTGAGTGTCCCAAGCGAGCCAGACGGTCGAGAAATGTCCCCACCCGAGCTTGCTCTGCACCACATAGCAGTCATTTTTGAAGGAATCCCCAACTTTGACGGAGTGGTACCCTCCTTGCCTGTAATCTTCAGTTCCCTCGTCCTCCGACGTGTAGTCGCTCAGCTCATTCCGATCCTCCGCCATTGATGGGAGCAAAACTCGAATAAATAAAAAAATGGAAACTTTGAACAAAGTATTTGATGGGTATTGGAAAAAAACTGAATCTGAACAAATTAGAGTGAAAATTTGGAAGCTTTGGTGGGAGTAGAGTGGAGTGGGGGAGCTTTGGTGGGTAGTTGGGGAAGAATAAGAAGAACAAGAAAGGAGGGGAATTAGGGTTTTGGGGGTTTGCCGGGAAATTAAAGAAATTAATTTTATGTACTCTTTAGTGAGTCAATGAGAGGACTTCTGTCCAAGTAAGGAGGTGTATTACACGCGCCAACTCAAGTATTTTCAAATTATTGCTAAGATATTTCCTCTTTTTAAACATCGGTCATATATTTAGAGTTAAGAGCGATAAAATATACACTCAAATATTATATAAGTTATCAAGCAGTTTAGCCTAGTCAATTATATTTATTAAAATTGTGACTCACTATTTTAAAATATAGTGACACGTTACTATTTGTAATGTTTGGGTGCATATTTTAGGTGCACATATCATTACTCTTAGGATCACAATCACTTAATTTTCTTCAACTCACTTCCACTATGTATCATTTTTATAAACTTCTTTTCTGCATAAATAAAAATGATTTAGCCAATCAAAAAAATAATACATCAAAACTTGCTCATAAGAATTCAAGAAAAATAAATCATTCTAAATACCATAAGTATTAGCAATATTTAATACAAGGTGAGTGCTAATAATCTAAAATATAAAAACTAACTTTTGACTTTTTTGACCGCTAACAAATTTCTACTATTTGTATTCATTACTCACTATTTGTATTATTATAATTTTAATCGTACATATTATAATTGTATGCAGTCATCGCCATAATCATTTAGGAACACAAAGACAAAAGTACTACAAGAGAGAAAAAAATATACAATCTTATCTTGAGAATTTTTCGTTGTTGTATTCTCCCCAATTGCATCCAAAGTCAAAGTTGCAAGAAATTCCCAGACTGTAAACCAAACATTAATCAATATTTTAGGTGCGCATATCATTACTCTTAGGATCACAATCACTTAATTTTCTTCAACTCACCTCCACTATGTATCATTTTTATAAACTTCTTTTCTGCGTAAATAAAAATGATTTAGCCAATCAACAAAATAATACATCAAAACTTGCTCATAAGAATTTTAGAAAAATAAATCATTCTAAATATCATAAGTATTAGCAATATTTAATACAACCTGAATGCTAATAATCTAAAATATAAAAACTAACTTTTGACTTTTTTGACCACTAACAAATTTCTACTATTTGTATTCGTTACTCACCATTTGTATTATTATAATTTTAATCGTACATACTATAATTGTATACAGTCACCGCCATAATCATTTAGAAACACAAAAACAAAAGTACTACAAAAGAGAAAAAAATATACAATCTTATCTGGAGAATTTTTCGTTGTTGTATTCTCCCCAATTGCATCCACAATCAAAGTTGCAAGAAATTCTCTAACTGTAAACCAAACATTAATCAATAATGCACTCTTTTGATCACGAACACAATCTTGATAGACCCTAATCACCTAATTCTAATAATCTTAAATTCCTTTTTATTATGTTATGGATTTAGAGCTTTAAAGAAAAAATATCAATAATAATAGGTTGTTCATCTACTTGAGAAGAAAGTAAATAAAATAATTATGGTAAAAAGTTTATTATATCCATCAACAACTAATATTTTAGGGTTTAATTTTAACGGTGTTAAACTTAGAGGCCAAAATAATACTTACTTTGCCACTTAGGGGGTAGAATAATACTACGTCAAAAATCAGGGAGTAAAATCATACCAATAACAAAAGTCAAGGGCAAATCCACTAATTGTTCGAGTTGCTCTAATAGGCCAAATAAGTGTCTTGGGACTTTGCATATTTTGTACACCAAATAACATACCAAACATTCAAGACATATTAACTTCCTTTCAAGTCTCCAATATTAATTTGGAGCTGGGTTGAAGACTTCAAGTTTTGGAGTTAGTTAATTTACACTTTATGTTTTCTTTCAATTCTTTACTATGGGAACCTATTTATGAATTTTAATTTATTTTTTACTTTCTTAAGTTTTATTTCAATTTTGTTTTGTGATGGTTCATAAGCTTGCTTGAGAACAATGTCTTGTAGCTTTCATATGCTCTTCCAAGTAATGGTTTGGCATGGGGAGGGTGAGAAAGCTTAATTGTAAATCTTTGAACAACAAACAAAGTGTTTTGTTTTGTCTATAGCAGTACAACTTGGAATGAAGTTCTATTGAAAATCTCATAAGTGTATAAACAATTGGAGAAAAGGATTGCTTGCAAATGACTTATTATTGGAATGGATTGATTTTTATCCTACTTCAAAATAAAAAATAAATAAAAAAAAGGAAGAAACATAAAAATGAGTAGAAGAATGGAGATTTCACCTACAATGGAAGGTCGGTCAGATTTAAAAGATCATAAAAAGGTTTTTTTATTTAAAAAAAAAAATTATGCACTAATTTTGACATTTGGATTTAGTTTGATCCAAGGATCTAAAAATGATGTAAAAATAAGTGTAAAATAGAGTGTCTATGGAAAAGGGGACCCATAAATAATTAATTAAATTTTTATTTTAAAAAATAATAATTAATTTAATTCTTAAAATTGAAACTTTACAAATAATAATATATTAACCTAGGTCACTAAAAATATAACCACCATAGTTACCTAATCCTTAAAAACTCATATATATATATAGAGAAGATTTTTTAATAGTTACTAACCATAAATGTGTCCTAACAATTATGATGATGTGGCAACACAGTGACTTGGTATAGCAAGTCACTAACAAGTAAATATTTTTTTTCTACATTAATTTCGAATTTAGTTATTTTTTTGTCATAATTAATGGTGTTTACAACCAACGAGAAACACTAGCTATATTTAGAAATTGACATGCATTTAAAAAATGAAAAGTTTACAATATTATATTTTTATAATAAATACAAGTTTTTCATCAGGTAAATCTTCCAAACATTTGAAAAAATCAAAATTTATTTTAAAAAATATTAATTAACAACTATAAATACAGACCATTGATTTTAATCTAATGATTAATAATAAGGTAACTGTCATGAGTAGTAACCTTTAAAAAATTACTCATATATATAATGTATGGTGGCTCTGATATATATTATTGATATAACTGCCAAAAGCACCTGCATGCTCACTTTAATTGCACTTACTTTACCTGTAATGCCACAAATTTCCTAATAAGGTTTAGGACCTTGATTAGGAGGTCGGGAGGGACATAATTGATTTATTATGATATTTAATGATTATATGCATGTTTATGTGAATTATATTATTATATGATGGTGTATGCATGCATATGGGTTCATATTTTAATTACAAAGGGCATTTTGGTAATTTGGTCGTTGAGGGCGTGATTGTGTATTTTTATGCATGGGGGTGAATTATAAATAATACCACATTATATGTGGATTGGTTCAAGCCATTCGGCATGAGATGATCATGGAAATGCAAGTTTTCGGTCTAGTCATAATGGGTTTAAGTTCGGGGCTCGGAGTGAGTCTCGGGGTAATTTGGTGATTAGAACGTTGCCGGGAATTAAAGGGTAACGGGATATGAATTATTGGTATTTGATAATATTGAGAGTAGCGGGAATTAGAGGGTGTTAATTATAATTAACGAGATAGGCGGGAAGGGACGGTTTTACCCATGGAAGTCTTTAGAGGGATTTAATTGGCCTAGGGGCATTATGGTATTTTGACCTTAAGGATTTGTTTCAGCCATTAAGGCTTAGAAAGCTGTAGAAAGTGTAATAAAAACAGAGCATCATCATCCTCATCTCTTTCTCTCCCGTACCTCTCCTTCTCTTCTTTTCCTTCTCTAATTTTTGACCTCAAATTTAAGAATCAAGCTAGGAGATCTAAGGGGGGAGCTTAGGAACTTAGTTCGTCCATTGAAGAAGACCCAAAACCAGTTTAAGGTCAGATTTCATCCTTGAATATAAGTAATACTCTGTTTTTCCTTATGGTTTTCAGTTGAGAATTTGAGGTGTTAGTGGTGGGAATTCATGGAAGTTTTTGTGTAAGTTTGAGTGGGTTTTGATGAGGGTGTGATATAGATGATTATTTGGGGTTGAATTGGATGTTTGGGATTGATTTGGAGGGTTGGTTTTAAGAGAAATCGCAAAGAAGAAGAACCAGAAAGTTTCTGGTCTGTAATTGGCGCAGCAGCGCTAGGCAGGGTAGAGAGTTGGGATCTCTGACTTGGAAATAAGGCTGCAGCGCCATTTATTAGGGCTGCAGCGCCATTGAATAAGGCTGCAGCGCCATTGAATAAGGCTGCAGCGCCATTTAATAGGGCTGCAGCGCTGGTCCATTTTTCAGCAAACCTATTTTAGGACTCGGAATGATCCTTAAGGTTCGGGGTTTGGTTCCTTTGCCCTGTTTGAGTATATTAAGATTCCCGAGAGTGCGGGTGGATCCCGAGAGTGCGGGATTGATCCCGGGAGTGTGGTTTTAGATTATAAACCTTTTTATGATTTATTTTATTGATGGGATTCCATATTTGGTTATGACTAGGTAACCGCTAAAGGATCAAAGGGTTGATTGTTCTCAAATGTCGTTCGTTTAATATTTCTTGCTCGAACCCAAGGTAAGAAAACTGCACCCCATGTGTGACATGCATGGTTATGATTGATGCATGTTGGATGTTTAAATGTAAACATTGATAGCATAATGAATGCTTAGCAATCTTGCTCATTTGCATATGATTATTATTTGAGGCATGCTGGATGATTAAGTGTGATGCATGTGATGCACAAGAAACATGTGATTAGGGCATGCCATGAATGATGAATATGAGATTGGTCAGAGCTTGAGTCTCTGTATTTGTGCATGATCATAATTATGCTAGCAACTGTTAAGTAAGCGTGCTGAATACCCTGATCTTGGATAATTGGCATATAATACACATTGATAGCATTGCTTACTTGTGCTTGGTACTGACTAATTAGTCAGATTTGGCAAAGGTGTTAGTATCAACTGTGAAGCTGTGACTTATTAGTCAGGTTCGGCAGTGGTACTGGGCAATGGTCACATAGCGCTGACTCATTATTCAGAACGGCCTTAGCGTGTTCCACGCAAGCCATGTCGATTAGATCAAATCGACCTTCTGCATTGAATGACTCAAAGAGCATTAATGCAGGACCGACCCCAAGTTCGATGAATATTATAAGCGCTTGAAGGCTAGTGGCTTACCTAGCAGCCACTCTTCCATTTGAATTAGTGACTTGCTTGTCAGTCACTCAGTATGGTTTACTAGAACCTGTTGAAGGCTAGTGGCTTACCTAGCAGTCACTCTTCCATTTGAATTAGTGACTTGCTTGTCAGTCACTCAATATGATTTACTAAAACATGTTGAAGGCTAGTGGCATACCCAACAGTCACTCTTCCACTTGAATTTGTGACTTGCTTGTTGGTCACTCAGCATGGTTTATCAGAACCTCAAGTGTTGCGACACTCATTTGATTAGTAAGCGCTTGAAGGCTAGTGGCTTACCTAGCAGCCACTCTTCCATTTGATTAGTGACTTATTTGGCAGTCACTCATCTAATTAGGATTGACTTGATAGTCTTCCAATCAGAAGAACAGGATTTCTTATTCTGGAAACCCCAGTATCGTTTGAACTCATTTGCATGCTGAATAGAGCTATGTTTGCTAGGCATGCCAGATATGATTTGATATCATGATATGACTGTTCATGAGCATATGAGTTTTCTTGCTGGGCTTCGGCTCACGGGTGCTTTGTGGTGCAGGTAAAGGCAAAAGAAAGCTGGACCATCCTTGAGTTTGAGAGCTTAGGTGATGATGTGTACATATGCAACTGCTCGACCAATACTTGGGCGAGGTTTGAAAGTGGAACTACGGTTAAACCCTGTTTCGCCGCTTAGAACGACCTGTTGTAAATATTCTTTTGTAATAAACTCTGAAATTATATTTTTGGGATCCCAATGTATATATTAAACGTTCTAGTGAAACGTTATATCTTAACCGAAATTTTTAATCCCTAAACCGCTAATCACACTTAGTTACACGTTTATGGCCAAACGGCTCGTTTAGCGAGCTTAGCACTGTTTGCAATGTGCATTGTAGCAGTCCCTGAAGTTGGGGCGTTACATTACCTATATTCAAAATATAGTTTATTAGTATTACTACATTTACATGTAACATGTGCCAACTTTTCCAATTATTTTAAGCATCTATTTTATGTCACAACATGTATATCTTCTTTTAAATCTGCTGTCTATTTTTTCTCAAAAAGCCCATTCCATGTTCATTATGCAATTGTTTTTGGATATTTTCAATCCTCAACAATTAATGTATTATAATATAATATTCATGAATTGAAACAAAAGCTAATAAACAAGCATATAGTTATTCTAGGTGAGTATCAAGAGTTGTAAGGCATTTTTTTAAGGGCATGACTTGTGTACAAATCATATACCCTTTACTCAATCAATCCCACAAAGGAAAAGTATATTTGACAAAGAAAAAAAACAATGTATATGTAATCATTCAATTTTTTTTTGTTTGTTTTTGGTTGTCTTGTTATAAACAAAATGAATAAAAACGCATAAGAAAAAGAAAGTAAAAACCACTCATGAGCAAGCATATATATATAGGGAACAATTACAAGGCATTTTTTTTTATAACACCACTGCATTATCTTTTTATTTTTGGTACCTAGATAGATATAATTTCAATTTTTTTTATATGACGGTGTACATTGTAGGTATTTAGAATATCCTGCAAATTTTCAAGATATTCTGAATAGTTTACAAAACCGAAAAAATGGTTCAAACTGTCAAATTTTACATGCGTACACAAAAAATAGGCACGCGTGCAACAGACAGTTTAGACCTTATTTTCGGTACCATAATTTATTCGGAATTTCTTAAAAATTTGTAGAATGTTCTAGATAGCTTTAATGTACACCGTCATATAAAAAAAATTGGGATTATATCTATCCGGGTACCGAAAATATAAAAAGGATGCATCAGTATTGTAAAAAAATGGGATGCATTGTAGTCACACCCTATATACATATACATATATCTTTATATATTATATACTTCGGTTTAACAATTTTTTGTTTTTGTTAGAATTAACATTTTTTTTATTGTTTTATAAACATCGTTAGTTTTAAAGTCATCTAAACAAGGTAAATAATTTAAAACAATAAAAATTAATAAATTAATTTAAATGAGGTAAATAAATCGAAAAAAAAATCGTCTAAACAAGGTTAATAAATTAAAAAAAAAGAATAATAATTCTTCATTGTATATTCAAATTACTCTATTAATTATATTTTCAAAACTATAATCGAAAAATATTTATGTGCTTAAATTTAATATTTTTCATTCTTTTATTAATTATTTATTTTATCATTTAACTTATTTTGTTTACCCAAAGATATATACCATAGTATAATAAGGCATAAATAAACATATTTTCTTATTTTGTTCTTTAGTTTTTTTAACGAGAAATTACTTATTTTGGTTTCTCTAGCCATTAATTAAATAATTTATATTTATATATAACTTTTTGTTAGCTTTAATTTTTTTTTAAATTAAATAATTAAAATTTGATCCAATAAACTTTTTAAATTTATAGTTTTAATTTAGAATGTTTTAATATTTTATTATATTGAAATTCATAGACATTTTTTTCTAAAATAAATTAGAAAAAAGTATTTCATTTAAATACTAGAATGCAAAATTTCTCGTCTATATAAAAATTGTGTAGATAACGTAACTGTTTATTTTTTTAACTTTTATGAAATATTCTAAATATTTAATGAAAAATATGTATTTAAAATTAATTAAAAATAAATCCTTATTAATTATATTAATATAAATTTAAATATTATAAAATATCATTATTATAATAATATTTAATATAAGACTTCATATACTATAATTATTGTAATAAAAATTCAAATTCAAATTTTATAAAATATAATTATTATAATAATATATAATACAAGACTAGATAATTAATTATTATATTAATATAAATTGAAGGGCTTATACCTTTTTGAATCTTGAGTTTTATCCAATTACTTGTTTAGACCATGTGTTTTGACAATTAATTTTTTAGGACTCGTGTTTTGTAAAATAGTTCAAATAGAACCCTAAACTTGATTTTAGTTAAAGTTTTATGAACTAAAATTATAAATAAGTCAATAAACTAACAATTTAAAATAAAATAAAATCATTTTTCCAGACAACTATGATGTTATATTCAATTTTTTTTTCAATAAAATTGAGTTTAGGGTTCTATTTGAACCATTTTACTAATTTTTATTAAAAAATTTATCAATTATGTTTAAAAAGGTTATCATATTATATGTGTATATATATATATATTAAAAAATTATAAAAAATATTTTTATTTACTTTTTCATTTAATATGTTTATGTCATTTTTTTATATATATTATTATTTATTTATTTGAAATTATATGATAATGACACAAATTTAATAAAAAATAATTAATAAATTCTATAAATAAAATTAAGCAAACGTGTAATACACTTGTTTGTATCTAGTATAATATATATTGTAGTGGACAAAATTCGTATACTTGAAAAATAATAGTCCAACAAGCAGTCAGTCAGCCCAATAAGCTATCTAACTAGCCAAGAAGGCCCAAAGCCCATGTAAAATAGGCTCGCATATACAAAGTACCATCCAATTACCCAAAACCATACCCGGACCCGAATTCGGATACACTCAGTCAGCCAGGGACCTTGAAACAGTCAAGGCTCCCATCATGTTCGCCAAGAATCTCGGAATAAAACCACTTGGAGCGAGTCAAGCGAAGGAGAAAGACGGAGGAGGACGGAACGAGAAGGAGGACAATAAATAAGACCATCAGAGGTTGAGAAAAGGCATCAAATAATCACTGAACTTTCTTTACTCTCTAATTGAAACGAAGGCTACTCTATTTCTGAGCAATCCAGTCAAGCAAGACTAATTAGTCAGTCTGATTGGACCTGACCTAGTCGCTTGACTCCTCCGTCATCGCCACTGTCACTCTGACCATTTTACGACTCCTTCATCCATCATCATTTCGACTATCTATATCTTAATTTTATTACTTTCTATTAGCTCTCGTTACAACCCGACTGACTTGAGCGTCGGAGTCCCTTTGGCTGACACCCCACCGGTGCTCCCAATTGAACTCTCGTCTCTCTTCTTTTTGTTATTGACAGGTTGCTGGTGCCCATCTAATCAGTTGTAGGAAATCACCTCTACATATATTATATATGATAATGTCATATAGATATGAATATAATTTACTTAGTTGTTGTAATAAAAAATTACAATCCAAAGATCAATTAAAATAAAGTAAGATAAATATAAAAATTGAATGAATCACATTTAATCAAAGAGTTATATTTTAACAAAATTAAGAACCAGTAACAATCCAAAATATATGATATTGGAGATGAAAGAGTTATTTATAGAAGACAAATTCTAAACTTTATTGCTCGTTTTGGGAGTTCAACATACATCGTTCATTTTTAAGAGGATTAGAAACCTATAACTAAGAAAAACAAACCAAGTATTAAAAGCATAAGTGGGAAAATTTGGAAGGTACCCACATTGTTCCTTTAAAAATACAAAGAAAAGTTGGAAGAAAAGGCAATCTGGAATTTATAATTGTTTCATTTGATTTCTGTGATGATATATAAAAATTTTGGTGTGAAATGAACGGTTGTGAATTGTTGCAGAGTGAATCTAATTCTTTTGCAATCATTTTTTATTGAAGGAGAGCTAGAAAGAAAAGAAAGAAAAACACATAATGTGTTTGTAATTGTATGGTTGCCCATTTTGACAAATTCTACGAACCTTTCCAGAAAGGGTAACTTTCATAACAACAATCCTCTTAACAAAAGAATATAATAATCCAATTCAATAACTTGGTTAAAGAACATGTTTAATTTCATTGATTTTATAAGTTCAATAATTGTAATTTGAAAGCAATAGAGAAAAAGCTTCTAAATGAAGACAAAGTTTCAAAAGCACAGCATTTAAAATCTTATCGGAACCTTAAGAAGAATAACATTGACAAAGTTCAACAAACAAAATCGATCTTTAACATGACAACATGTCTAGGTTAACAAATATCCCATAACTCTATTTCAAGATCCATAAAAACAAAAATGACATAGTAACACAAATTTAGAAAAGAGAAGTTCCCTTTCCCTTCTTGTCTCCTCCTATCTCAAAATGCTTGCAACGCTGCGAAATAAAGGGTAACAGCAATCAGCGAAAATGGACGGAAGAAAAAAAAGAAGAACAACACATTGCTACCATAAAGGAACTGACCTTGATTGCGTGCTGAGAGACATGCTTGCAACCCTGGCACTGCAGCCTAAGAACAATCTTCTTGGTGGTTTTGGCCTGTTTAGAGAGATCGAGTTTGTTAATAATGAAAATGAATCTGCCCAAACCACACAGTAATGGAAATGTGTAAACATTAGTAACTAAGTGTGTAAGCAGAATCAGCGGTCAATTAATGTGTAAATCATTAATACAAGCACATTTCTTTTACATATCATCCAAATTCTACATTCTATATTAATGTCAATAGCAACAATTAATGACTATTAACAAGAAAAATACACAGTATGGCATTGTCATAATAAACAGTCAATTAAGTTAACACAACAGATTATCTTCTCCCTTTTACATTGAAAGCCATTAAGTAATTTCAAATTTGCAACATGAGTATTAACAAGAAAAACACATAATATGGCATTGCCAGATTTTACCTTCTTGTGAAAGACTGGCTTGGTCTGACCTCCATAACCGGACTGTTTCCGGTCATAACGACGCTTACCCTGAGCAGCAAGACTATCCTTGCCCTTCTTGTATTGAGTCACCTTGTGAAGGGTGTGCTTCTTGCACTCCTTATTCTTGCAGTAAGTCTTCTTGGTCTTGGGAACATTCACCTGAAAAATGAAATGATTAAAATTGGAATGAAACCATAACAAATGATGATATAATCAAGGTATATGTAAAATAGTATACTTAGCATATTAATGAAGATAATCTCGAAGTACAGCACAACCCCAAATTGAAGGTATGTTTCTAATATCCATGGATTATTGACACAATTGAATCACACGAAACTTATCCAGATTCGAGCTTAAAAACACTAAAATCACCAAATGAAGTTCAAATAAAATTAATAAAATCTAATTAAATATAATAATTTAAAATATAACTACTTAATACCACTCCTATTGTTCACTATTAATATCTAAAATTCGTAATCAGCTTAAGATTAAAAAAGAATACTTGCGACTACACTCGAAAGGTAAACCAAAAGGGTATCCAGAAAACACAAAAATATGAACATTTACTAGACTATGTTTCCATAATATACCATTAGATATGAGCACCTTAAGAACAGAAAACAGAAATTTACACAGAAATATTCGGGTGCAAAATACAGATCAAGTGATAGAAAAGAACGAGCAATACCATGTCTGCTAACAGAGCCGGAGCCGCCGCCGCCGCCGGAGCCGAGTTGAGATGTGCGAGCCTGAGGGGAACGGGAGCAGAGGGACCGAATGAAAATGCAGGTAGCTAGGGTTTCGTCTTCAATTTTATAGTGTATGCATTTTAGGGCTTAAGATATAGTGATACGGGCCACTATTGGGCTTCGTGGGAAGGATTATGGGCCACAGCCCAGAATTACTACAAAAATACCACTTTATATATAAGAATTATAAAAATACCAAAATTTACTTTGGCCCAAAAAAATTCATCTAATTAATTTGTAGTAGTAAAATCAATTTATTCACGAAAGATAAGTTATATAAGTGTAGAGCAATATAGAGAGATATTTGTTATGTTTTGTTGTGTTGTTCTCTATAGACCAAATTGTTAAGATGGCAATTAACGAATTTATATTAGTATATGATAAAAAAATTGTAATGGGGGAATTTTTATTGTGATTGCTCCAATTGTAAACATATACATTCTTTTTTTTTTAATTTTTAATTTTTCTTTTTCTTGATTATCTTTAAACATAGTGAACCACACTAATCTAAATGTTTTGTTCTGTTTTGTAAATTTTAATTTTTATGGCCACGACTATATTTGAAGATTTTGTAGGAATCAGTTTAATAGTGTAATTCATTTGTTTATATTATTAATTCATTTGAGATTTATAATGGAGTGTACTCTCCAGTACGGTATCTCTTATATCTTAGCTTATTTCTTTGTTTATATTATTCTTTATATTTTCATATATTTCAAAATACTATATTTAAAAATGTTGTTTTATTACCAAAAATTAGTATAAAAAATATTTTTTAGAATGGTATATGCTCGTATTATTATAGTCCTTTCTATCAATATTTCTTGTTTCGTTCTTGGTTATTGGTTATCAGTGTTCTTTACTGGTTATTGGAACTTGTTATTTGTTATTGGTTATTAGTAAGTTGAAAGGACCTATTGTAGTCCCTTCGGTTACTTTATCATGTTATTGCCTAGGTGACAAAAATATATAACTATATATATCTCTATGACTAATAATATCTTGATATGTTGTTATATAAATTTTGATTACATTTTTATATTAATCATTTTCCTATCTAATGTTGTTTTAATTTCTCAGTTATACAAAGAGAATGTGTAGTGTTGATGGTGACATTTGATTGGGCTCTAACTCTAAGACTTTCCTTGCAGTTTGTGGAATTAGATTGTTTGGCAGCTGTAATTGTATTTTCCATGAGAGTTGTCTTTTTCGATGACCTATGGTCATTGTTAGAGAATATTGCAAGTTTGTTGTCAAGTTTTCTAAGAGTGTCCCAATTCTATGTTCGTCGTTCGACCATTGTGGTTGTTTATGGATTAGTTGTGCATACTCTTAGGGTGAATCGAGAACTTGTATACTTAGAAGTTATCCATCATTTTCTTAGGGAATGTATAGATTTTTAGATTGTATTACATTATGATTATTTTCAATGAAGTTATCATTGTTAAAAAAAAGATTTAATATGATACCCTGAGGCCAAAGTCGCCATGATTACAAAAATAATGATGTCCATAAATAAGACAAGCTCGAAGAATGGTTGACCGTCCCCATGAGTGGTCGCTTGACTCCATGAATGGTCGACAATCCATGGGAGTCCCGTGGTCGCCTATGAGTAAAAAAATTAGATTAACAAAAATATAAAAATTAAAACAATAAATCAGATTTTAATTAAATTAAATTTAATAAATCTAATTTTTTTTATTAAAGTAATCTAATATTTTTGTAAAAAAATTAACATTAATACATTAATACATTAATAAGGTATATTATATAATATATGATATATATTGTGTATAATATAGGGATCTAGATGAAACTAAAAAAAAAACTTTGTTAATTTTGGACTAGAATTCTCATTCAGTTATTAATTCAGTACAAGTTTTGGAAGATGATGGTAACTTTCGCTTGAACATTGTGTTACTGTTATCTTATATTTTATTGAACATAGGTGCACTGGAAGATGTTGTCATTGGCGTATTTCCTCGCTTTGTTAATGGAAGCGTTGTAACACTCCCTTGCTTCCCATTGATTCCAATTCACACATTCAATCCCTTGGTTGGTGGGGGATTTGATGGTGAGGTGCCAAATGGAGGATATGGCTCGCACATATATGAATATTGGGTAAACAATGACCACGAAGGTAGCCATGCAAGTCACCTCGAAGATGACCAACAACTTAATCGATCTTATGGGGGCTAGGCCCTTGCCATTGAATCCATTGATTGTTGTGGTACACCTTAACGCCCTGCTACTCAGGGACCATTACACTGTGTATTTTAAATAGTGCTTGTTGACTGTGTTTTTAGCCAATGACGTGAGAACGTAAAAAACGATAAACCTTCAAGAGAATTTAAACGACACAGACAGTTTAATCAAGAAAAGTAAATAACACAGGAGATTTTATAGTGGTTCAGCCCCGATTAGTCGGTAATAGCCTAATCCACTTAGAGATTTTATTACTTTATCTACACTCAAGATCAGATGAACCAGTGTCAATTGAGTTTCTTCAGTGTAAATTTTCAGGAATACAAAAAGGGTTTCTCTCAAGGAAAACGCACTTTCTCTCTCTAGAAACTCAGACCAAATTTCAAATTGCCCAAAAGTCCTTTTCTGATCCCATCAACCCTCTATTTATAGGCTTGGGATCCTAAACTGATATCCCCTTAGGATCGGGATATTTTATTACTCATATTATATTTAAATTACACAAAATATTCAAAATACAACAGATTCCTCAATTTGAGTGATGAATGAGAGATTCCCGCGGTGCCCAGACCAATTCTTGCTGAAGCCGTTTCTGGGAATTTGATGTAGTCTAGTCCATTTGTTTGATGAATTCCTTCTGGTCGGACATATGCATGCTGGACACCTACATACGGACCATACCCCTTAGACTCTCTTCGGACCAAAGTCCGACCAGTCACCTTTTTGTTGGATAAAGCTTATACAGGATCTTTATTTATTTCATGTATATCTAATATTAAACAAATTAATACAAGATAGCCTAAAACATGTTTCTAAAATTGAATTCAAAGAGAAACAAATAATATAATACTTACAGTATACGCAGCAGAATTAAGAGTCCTTCCTTGAGTTTCTCTAACTATTGTATCATTTCTGTCGCAGAGTATTATCAAGAAACTGAACCGATCTTCTATTTTCTTCACGATCTTCCAATGTATCCTTAGAACCACCTAGACTAGTGTGGGCAATTCTCAACACATGAGATAGATATAGAGAGAAGAAGAGAAAATAACAAAGTGGCTTAGAAAAAGACTTGTGTTTAGAGAGAATCTAAAACTATCAGAAAATCTGACTTGTGACTTATCAAACTTCTCAGAAATCTTAACTCTATGAAACTATCCAAAATTGACCTGGTCAACTTTGATAATTCTAATTGATAATTAAATCAATTAATTGAGACTATCTAGATGATTTTATCCAAGGTACAATGGGGACCATGGGCCTATGAAATCAAGCTCCAATAAGTTATCATAAATCTAACAAATAAATTTACTAACTTATTAATTCATCGTGACTCCACTATAGACTTGGAATTGCACTCTTGAATTCATAGAACGCTCTATAACAAATATAGATACGCTATTAATTATCCATTGTTACAACCATAATTTTCACTCAATCCTCTATAGACGGTCTACAATGAGATAGGACTAAAATACCGTTTTGCCCCTCATTGTATTTTATCCTTAAAACACTTAGTTCCTTGTAAATGATATTTCAGTAAACTAATTTAATTACTGAAATGAGATCTCTATCATTTATCACCTTGAACCAAACTAAAAGGAAACCATCGTTTCACTTCTTCATCAAAAGCTATAGATGTTCATATATATGATTAACACTCCCACTCAACTATACTACTGAGTTCCCAAGATGTAAGTATGGGCTAGTCCGTAGGGTAAGCTGGTAACGAACAAGTCAAAGAACTCAAATAATACAATCAGTTAGAATACTAACCAGTCAGAATTGAGATTGAATTGACTTATGGTCAACTATATGATATGACTAGAATAGATAATAACGGTATGTTTACTTATCTTATCAACTGTCAATATCGGTCATGTCCGATGTAACAAATACATCCGATCTTATCTACTTTGCTAATGTTCTGGAAAGAACATAACATTGTAATGTGTAAGTAGATCATATCGTAGATTGGCAAGTCAGTGTAAATCCGGTGCACTGACTAATCTTAGGACTAACTTATTTTGAACATATAATCATATTTATATTCCACTGTGATTACGTCACTATAAATAAGATTAGCTATATGCTCGGGATTTAATAGAAGTTTATATTAAACAAATAATCATCAAAATAAAACATGTGAGCAAAGTGATTGACCAAGTCAAAAAATGATTTCTATTCTTTTATTGATAATAAAATGAGATTACAAAGAATTTGGGTATTAATTAGGGCATAAAACCTCAACAAACTCCCACTTGCACTAATTGAAACTAATGCCTTAATTCTACTAATCCCATCTCCTTGATATGCTTATCAAATGTAGCTTCTGGCAGTGTCTTTGTAAACGGATCTGCAAGATTGTCTTCAGTTGCAATCTTCATAACCTTCACATCTCCCCTGGCCACATATTCTCGAATAATGTGATACTTCCTTTCTATATGCTTACTCCTCTTGTGACTTCGATGTTCTTTTGAGTTGGCTATCGCTCCTGTATTGTTACAAAACAACATAAGCGGTTTATCCATTTCTGGAATAACTCCAAGATCCGAATAGAACTTCTTTAGCCAGACTATTTCCTTAGCTGCTTCTGATGCAGCTATGTACTCAGCCTCCATGGTGGAATATGAGATTGCAGACTGCTTTACGCTTCTCCAAATCACAGCTCCACCCCCAAGAGTAAAAACCATTCTAGAAGTAGACTTTCTGTCATCGACATCAGTCTGAAAATCTGAATCGGTGTAGCCTACAGGGTTCAGAACACCACCCTTGTAGACTAACATATAATCCCTAGTCCGTCTCAAATACTTCAGGATATGCTTAACTGTTATCCAATGTTCCGGTCCTGGGTTTGACTGATACCTGCTCACTACTCCCACTGCATAGCAGATATCTGGTCTAGTACACAACATGGCATACATCAGACTTCCAACTGCATATGCGTAAGGAACTTTTCTCATTGCATCTTCCTCTTCAGGAGTCTGGGGAGACTGCTTCTTTGAAAGATGAATTCCATGGCGGGACGGTAGACGCCCTTTCTTGGAATTTGTCATTGAGAAACGTTCAAGCACTTTATCAATGTAAGCTGCTTGAGATAGAGCTAAAAGTTTGTTCTTTCTATCCCTGATGATCTGGATACCTAGAACATAACTTGCTTCACCCAAATCCTTCATCTAGAATTGAGTGCTCAGCCAATTCTTCACATCTGATAATTTCTTAACATTGTTTCCAATGAGTAAGATATCATCTACATAAAGAACCAGGAATACCACTATTTGATTTGCCTTCAGTTGGTAAACACAGGGCTCATCAATATTTTGTTCAAAGCCATAGGTTTTAATTATTTCATCAAACCTAAGATTTCAGGAACGAGAAGCTTGCTTAAGTCCATAGATGGACCTATTTAACTTGCAAACTTGTCCTTCTTGTCCAAATACTTTAAATCCTTCTGGCTGATCCATATAAATGACTTCGTCAAGCTTTCCATTAAGAAAAGTTATCTTGACGTCCATTTTCCAAATCTCATAGTCGAGAGCGGCTGCTATGGATAGGAGGATGCGAATGGATTTGAGCATGGCTACCGGACTAAAAGTTTCCTCATAGTCCACGCCTTCTCTTTGGGTATAACCCTTTGCCACTAATCGAGCTTTATAAGTCTCGATATTTCCATCAACACCTCGTTTCTTCTTGTAGATCCACTTGCACCCAATGGCCCTAAAGTCACTAGGTTCTTCCACAAGATCCCAGAAGGAATTTGAGAACATGGACTCCATTTCCTATTTCATGGCTTCGAGCCATAGTTCTTTTTCAGGGCTAGCCATTGCCTGTTTGAAAGACAATGGATCATCATCACTAGTGTCACCAACAACCATATTGGTTTCACCATCCAAACCATAGCGAACTGGGTTTCTAGAAATCCTCCCACTACGACGAGGCTCCGTGATTGTTTGCTCAGGAACAGTGGTACTTTCTTCATTTAAATCGACTTGCGTCGGTTGTACATGAAAAGTGGGAATTTCATCATCAACACGCGTTGATGACGATGGAACATTGGTTGGAGTCAATTCTTTAACCATCTCCTCTAAAACTACTTTGATGCAAGGTTTAAAGTTCTGGACATAGTCATTTTCCAGAAAAGTAGCATTTGTAGAAGTAAACACTTTCTTTTCTGAATGACTATAGAAAAGTCCACCCCGAGTACCTTTAGGATAGCCAACAAACATGCAAACTTCAGTTCGCAGTTCTAGCTTTCCCTCCTTTTTCCTCAGGACGTGAGCAAGACACCCCCAGATTCTATAATGGCGTAAACTAGGTTCACGACCATTCCAGCGTTCTAAAGGTGTTTTGGGGATTGGTTTTTGACGGCACGACATTGAGAATGTCATTCACGGTTTCAATTGCATGTCCCCAGAACGAAGTTGGTAGAGTTGAGGAACTAAGCATGCATCTAACCATTTCCAATAAAGTTCTGTTTTGGCGTTCCGCTACACCATTTTGTTGCGGAGTACCTAGGGAAGTAAGTTGTGATAAAATCCCAAGTTCAGTTAAATGATCTTGGAACTGCATATCCAAATATTCTCCACCCCTATCAGATCACAAGATCTTTAACCTTTTACCTAATTGGTTCTGAGCCATTGCTAGGAATTCCTGAAACTTTGAAGATGTTTCTGATTTCCTATGCATTAGGTAAAGACATGAGTATCTAGAGTAATCGTCAATGAAAGTGACGAAATACTCAAAACCACCCCTGGCTTGTACATTCAAAAGTCCACAAACATCTGAATGCACAAGACCAAGTGGTTCTTTGGCCCTATCACCCTTTGCAGAGAATGGACGCTTGGTCAGTTTGCCTTCTAGACAAGATTCACAGACAGGTAATTCACCTAAGGTGAGTTCCCTCAAAGGTCCGTCCTTTGTAAGTCTTTGAATCCTATCAAGCCAATGTGACCTAGTCTCAAGTGCCATAAATACGCCATATTATTGTTATCGGTCTTTTGACGTTTATTGGTCATATGTTTAGCTACTTTGAATAAATCATTATTAAGAGCGAGGGGTTCGTTAGGTCGCAGAATATAAAGCCTGTTTTCCAAACATGCAATACACAATGGTGATCCATTGAAAGAAATAGATATATTAAAACTTGTGAAAGTCATAACAAATCGTTCTAATTGCAACATGGAAACTGAAATTAAATTTCTACTAAAATCCGGAATAAAAAATACATCTTTTAAAATTAAAAATTTATTTCCGAACTTCAGACGAGCTCTTCCTCTAGCTTGGACCGCAACGAACGCTCCGTTCCCAACTCTAAGCTTTAAGCCGCCTTCGTTCACTTCCTCCCACGATTCAAGAAGCTGTAAAGAGTTACAAACATGGTTGGTAGATCCAGAATCAATAATCCAAACGGATTTATCATTCTCTAAAACACATGTTTCTAAGATAAATGAACTATAATCATTACCTTTGTTTTTCGCTACTAGAAACTTGGGGCAATCTCGTTTCCAATGCCCTTTCTCTTTGCAGTGAAAACATTTATCTTTACTTTTCTTGTTTTTCATGTTCTTCCCCTTAGGCGTCTGTGCACGTGGTTGTACACTCGTCTTTGCAGCCTTTGCAGGCTTCGGGTTGTTGTTTTGCCCACCTTTCCTCTTGTTTCCAGCTTTTGAAGATGAAGCTTGGTTAGCTTCAGCCTTAGCTGGATCAGCAGCAGTAGTAGTAGTTGTCTTCTTTTCTCCTCCCTTACTAGGTCCACCCATAATAGACTCAAAAGTCTGAAGCTCATTCATGAGCTGCGTCAGACCATAGTTGAGTTTATTCAACACATAGTTGGTGGTTAATGGAAGGAAAGCTGGAGAAAGACTGTTGAGGATTAAGCCAACTTGAGTTTCCTCATCTATTATGGCTCCGTGCAGTTTAGCTTCCTGAAAGTAGTTTGTCATCTTGATCAGGCGATCACGAACATGTTGAGAAGGTGCCATTCGAGCATTGGCATATTTCTTGGTGGCCTCAAAACGAGTCTGTGCTGACTTGGCACCAAACATGTCTTGGAGTTGATCCATGATTTCGTAGGCTGTCTCGACATTCTCCATCTTTGTCTTGAGAGTGTCGACCATACTAGTCAACGTGTAGTACCGCGCCTTGTTGTTAGCCGCCTGCCAACGCTCATACTTGTCCCTCACAGACTACTTGGTAGCTCCTTCAGCTGGAACTTCCGGGGATTCCTCAGTCATGACGAACTTGGAGTTGTCACCTATCAACTAAATGTTGATGTTTTGCTTCCATTTAAGGAAGTTTTCTCCAGTGAGTTTCTCCATCGAAAGTTGAAAAAGGATGGGAGTAGACACAGCCATAACTCAAAATTACAAAGTACCAATAAAATAGAAATCAATCACATTTGCTAAATAAAACTTCTATTCACACAAATTTCAAGAAATAGCACAACATATACAAAAAATATGTAAGATATGAGAAAAAATACCAAAAACAATCATATCTCTATTTCTTTAGGTTTTTAACTAATCTATGATATCCTTGTCCCGGTTGGCGAGAGTCAAAAATACCACTAGTTAAATAGAGTTGTAAACTCATTTAATAATGGACAACATTATTAACAACCTACTATTCGATCAAAATAAGAAAACAAAATCTCTTATTTTATGAGCTAGACCCACGGTTTCAATAATCATAGATTTAGTCCTAGTAGTCACCGTAGGGGTGAGTCTAGTAGAATTTGACCTATAATTATCTATCTTTCGAAATCTAACATTGTCAAAATAACTAATGAACACCTTCCGTAGGGGGATGAATCAAAGCGCCTCGAGGCCCCATTAAGCTATTGACTATGTTAAACCAACGGTGGAGATCGAATAAAATTCTTAAAATAAGCTCATTATAAAATTAAAATTAGTATTTTTATTATTTATTTTTAGAAAATTAATGACTATGGTTTTCCCAAAAAAAATTAAACAGATTAATTTTTTTTTTAAAACCAAAGTCCTATAATTTCTTATTAATTCTAAAGTGTCACATTGAAACAAATTCAATTAATTTAGAATTAATTTGTTGCTAATCAATATTTAGATTTAACTAATATAACGAACCTATACAATTAAGTCCAACTCAGGTAAATGGGCCTTAACAATTGGGCTTGTATGGAGGAGGGCTGGGTCCAGTATGTCGTTCCCACTACAAAGGCCCCTTATCTTCCATACAAGGTCCAAAAGACAGAAATTTAAACATTTGTTTTATTAATTGTTATTAACTGATTAGGTCCACTATAGTCATGCAAAGCAAATGGGCCTTCACAAGTGGAATCACCCACAAGAGAGGAATTTAAACTTTACATTTTCTAATGGGCCCAAATAAAACCTATCATTTTATGAATATTTTATTTGGCAAAATACCATATATCTAACAAACATATGGGCCACTATATGCATCTAAGCCCAATTGCAAAAATACCACATATAGTGCAAACAGACATGTTATAATTGGATGGGCCTAATCATGTTACTATATGAGCAATTCTATGAATTTATGCAAAAATACCACAATTTATTTCATTTGCAAAAATACCACAATTAATTATCTAGAATTTATCAACAAAAATTCAAATTCATTAAATTTTTACAAAAAATAAGTCAATTTAAATGAAATTTATCAAAAATTAACAATAGTTAATTTAAATTTCATTTATCAACAATTAACATGGTTTTAGGTTAATTTGAAAAAAAAATATATTAATTTAATTTAAATAGGATTTATCAACAATTAACCAAAGTTAATTTAAATCCCATTTATTAAAAAAATATTTTATTAATTGGCTGAAAAACATGATATTTTTCAAAATTTAACCAATTTTAAATTTTAAAATCAATATCTAAATTATTTTCCAAAAATATCTTGTGTTGTTACAACTATTATCTAATATTTTAACCATTTAAAAATAATAAAATACAAATAGTTATAACAACCCTAAAATATCTCAAATAGTTAAACAAATTCAAATATCCATAAAAATATCTAACTAACAATGTTCAAATTTCAAATAATTTAAATATTAAAAACTATAGAATAAAAAATATTTATATTTTCAAATAAATATTTAATAAAACAAAATCAAGAATTTAAATGAAAATATCTTAAATATCTGATATCATAATTCTAATATTTTAATATATTAAAAGATTTAAAATTAAGTTGTTAGTCTATTTTTAAATTTGAATATTTGTAGAAAATATCTAATTATTTAAATCCCAACTAACAAAAATATATTTATTTAAAAAAAAATTAAATGATGAAACAAAAAAGATATTTTTGGTTTTGATTACAAATAATTTATTTCTACAAATTTTAATTTAAAAAAATATTTTTGAAAAAAAAAAAAAAATTGGATGAATAGTACGCGTGGTACTGTTCACGGGGTACTGTTCATCGCTGGTGGCTGATGTGCGTGGGCGCGTGTGGGGCGCGCGCGGGTGGCGCGCGAGCATGGGCAGCCAGGCCAAAAAAATTTCAAATTTTTTTTTTGAGCAATTTTTCAAACCAAAACCATTTTCTAATTAATTTTTACCATGTTTTACACAAAATAAAGCATATATAAAAATTAATAGCATAGAAAATACAACAAAATAACCTAAAAATTTCTAAAATTCACATAAAATCAATATGTTCATAAAAACATGAAAAACCATCAAATTATTCAAACATATCATATTATCCAATTTTAAACATGTTCATGCATGAAAATAAATATTACCAAAGGCTCTGAGGCCAGTTGTTGGATAAAGCTTATACAGGATCTATATTTATTTCATGTATATCTAATATTAAACAAATTAATACAAGATATCCTAAAACATGTTTCTAAAATTGAATTCAAAGAGAAACAAATAATATAATACTTACAGTATACGCAGCGGAATTAAGAGTCCTTCCTTGAGTTTCTCTAACTATTGTATCCTTTCTGTCGCAGAGTATTATCAAGAAACTGAACCGATGCTTCTATTTTCTTCACGATCTTCCAATGTATCCTTAGAACCACCTAGACTAGTGTGGGCAATTCTCAACACATGAGATAGATATAGAGAGAAGAAGAGAAAATAACAAAGTGGCTTAGAAAAGGACTTGTGTTTAGAGAGAATCTAAAACTATCAGAAAATCTGACTTGTGACTTATCAAACTTCTCAGAAATCTTAACTCTATGAAACTATCCAAAATTGACCTGGTCAACTTTGATAATTCTAATTGATAATTAAATCAATTAATTGAGACTATCTAGATGATTTTATCCAAGGTACAATGGGGACCATGGGCCTATGAAATCAAGCTCCAATAAGTTATCATAAATCTAACAAATAAATTTACTAACTTATTAATTCCTCGTGACTCCACTATAGACTTGGAATTGCACTCTTGAATTCATAGAACGCTCTATAACAAATATAGATACGCTATTAATTATCCATTGTTACAACCATAATTTTCACTCAATCCTCTATAGACGGTCTACAAT